>NW_009709933.1:0-35426 GCF_000703405.1 Apaloderma vittatum | reverse complement strand
TATTATTACTATTATTATTATTATTATTATTTGCAATTAGATTAACTATGTTGGAGAAGAGATCTGTACAAGAAAATACTGATGAAACTGAGGCAATAGAACAAAACATGAACATATAAGAGATAGAGTTGCAAATGTTTCAAGTTTACAGGAAATAGAACAAGAAATAAAGACATATTGAACGAAAGATTTCTTTAGGAGGAAGTGGTTTCTCAGCAAATTTCAGACTTGTAAATTTTTTTTTACCTCAACTGTCAAATTGAGTGTGTTGTAATGCATTATTATGTATTTAAGATGCATGTTCCCATTTCACCTCTTCTTCCTGTAGATGGATGGTGCTTGGTATCCTTTACCCAGAGGAGGCAAATTAGCCTACTTACTTTACAACTGAATCTCTTATTTTATTTTAGTTTTTTGTTGGCCAGCTGGCATGGCATGGGCAGTCTATCTCCATCTTTTTCTCGTTTCAGGAAGACATCATTAACCTCACCGCTCTGGTAAGCTGAATGAAGTAAAACATGGAAAAGAAGAAGTTCATCTCAAATTCTTTTAAAAATCCCCTATGTCTGCGGAACAGACATGCTTTACTGAACAAGTTTCAGAGCAGTAACATGATTTACTGCATTTTCAACTCAAACTAAGTCTACATTAAATCACCAATATATGTAATGTCAAGGTGAATTTAGAGATGGAAAGAAAAGATACAGATATTCTAGAGATTTAAAGATAACAGATTTAAGTATGTGCAGCAGCAAATCACCTTTAGAATCTATTTCTTTGGGGGGTAGTTGCTAGCTTTTGGCGTCTACAACAGGTGAGCTTTCCATGGTCTTAGATGAAGGAAGTCTGTCTCATCCTCCAGCCAATACTGGCCTTCCAAGCAGCCTGGACATCATTCTGGTAAGACCTACCTCAGGAATGTGTTCTGTCTTCTTCTACAAGTAATTATTTTTTAATTTTTTTTTTTCAAGTCTCAGAGCTAACCTAGGCTGTAGGTGAACACATAGAATGTTACTCATCAGCAAATGACAGAATTGCTTATGATTTATACTTACATGGCTATTTGGAATACATCCTGACAACTACTTTAAGAAAAGCGAGGAAAAGTCCTCCTTTCTGGATAGCGTGTATTTCTGAGATCTGAGTCAGTGACGATGCTAGGCTATGAAGCAGAAAGGCAGTTTTTGTTAAAGAAAAGGAAAATAGGAACATCTAGCTTTACCTCACTCCTCTGATTCAGTAAAAAGTTCTTAGAGGCTTTTGGACAATCCTGCACAGTTTGGTTATATTTTATGCCATAATTACCAAGTGAATTTGAGTCAGAGGAGCTAAACCACGGCTGATTGTTTTCTTGAAAGGTCTTTTTTTCAGAAAATAAGAACTTGGAGGAAGCAACAATTATCTTTACCAGTATAATTAACGCTAGTGGGCAGTTAGGCCCAAATTTCCAATAAAGGGTTAAATTATAAAGATAAGATTTTTATCGGCAAATGTTACATGTATATAGTGTAGCTAACTACATCAGAAATAATCACTGCATGCTTCTTTTATATACAGGAAAAAGGGCACATTTCTCTGATCTGTTTTAAATATCCAACTTATAATGAAATGAGTAGTGACTGACATGTCTGCTTCTTTCCACTAAGTCTAACCGGGACTTTGATAACTAGTTAAGCTGCAGTCACCAACACTCAGTCAAATCAATCACACCTGGATTTCTTAACACCTTGCATTCTTACTCAGTGGTAAAGCAGCCTCTGCTATTAATGCACTCTATAAATAAAGGAGAACAACAACAAAATAAGCAGCATGTATAAAACAATGGCACTTCAAACAATCTGGATAACAGAAATTCCTTATTCTATCAAAGATGTGTACTCTTCATGCTTGAAAAGCAGTATTTGCTAATGTTGTTGGATCAGTTAGAATCAGAGAATAAAAACAGACTACAATTATCTAAGCCAAAGTAAAAGAACAGGAACTAAACTCCTCAGAGAACAATAGTTTCTGAAGGTGATGTTGACTCATCAACAGCATTTTGCTCCTGGAAGAAAGTTTAGGAAGTGAAAGTGCAGTCTTGAGTATTGCAGCCATCCAGAATAACAACCAGATGAGATCAAGTGATAGGATCTGACTATGTCTGTGTCTTTCAAAACAAAGTGGTGGTGGGGGGGTTATTTGTTTCTTTGGTGGGTTTTTAATGTCTTCGGCCTGTACTGGTTGTCCTTAACAATATATGACCGCTTAAGATATATCTATGCCCACTATATAGCAGAAGTACAACCTCACCCAAGGATTCTACCAATTTATTCTGATCTTTCACCTGAGTCTCTAGAAAGAATTTTATTCTGTAAAGTTAAAACCACAACAGTTGCCTTTATTGTTGTTATCGGTTTTGTGGTCAGGGATTTGCTAGTATTATCACAAAACATTAATTCAAAGAACATGTCATATACGCTTAGTGTGTCATGAGCCCGAAACTCAAGAGAGGAGAGGAAAGCATGACAATGAGATCAGACAGTTACCCAGATGAAGAACTTATTAAAATGGTTCTGGATTTTCCTCGTTTTTTTCTTCACAATTTCTTGCCTTCTTTCTTCTTTCTTTGTTGGTTGCTTGTTGGATCTGTTGGGTTTTTGGTGTTTTTTTTAATCTGTAGGCGAGAATTTTAAAAAAGATTGCATGAAAACAGGCAGATATTCCTGTTTGCCATCAGCATGTCTATGAATTCAAGGAACAAGCATGAGGATAGTGAATAGGGGTGAAAAAAATATAAAGACTGATAAGAAACCAACAAAGAATATGCACTTTTAAAGAGAAGCTGGAAATGGTTATGTGATCTACAGAACAGAAAGCAAGAAGAGATGCTACAATGATATGATGGATGTATCAGTAAAGGAAATGGTTACTGAAGAAATGTTGGAAGTTATAAAACCTAAAAGGTGTAGATTAAAATGCATATAGATGGTAGGAAGAGAATGAGTTAGAATACTGTGGAGAAAAAAAAGGGTCTGAATTCACTCCAGCATGGATGATGGTGGATTTAGAAAAAGGTCTTAAATTATTTTAAATCATAGTTATATAGGAGTGAAGCAATACAAGAACATGGTTAGCTGTGACTGTTAAAGAAAGTAGTGTAGATAACATGCCTTAACTATATTGGACTTAACAGACAAGTTATTCTAGATAAGAGTCTAGATAAGAGCAGTATGAGTGACATTGTAACTCTAAAAGAGTATAGAAGTGTAAATTCATAGTTAGTCTAGGAATGGTAGACAAAAATCCGTATGAACAAATAGTGAAGTAAACATGGAAAAGGGGGAGTCCTGATGTAATGCCTGATAATGAGGAAATCGAGCTGCCAGTGTGGCTGCTGACAGAGCAGTTAGAGAAATGAACAGTGAAGAACAATCATGGGGGCCAGGGAGAAACTGGCTGCCAAAAAGAAGGGAAGTGACTAAATACATTAAAGACAACAGGAAGATCAAATAGGCTTTGAGCCAGGCCAGAAAAAGAAAGTCAGAGGGAAGCTGCCATGGCTCGTGCTGGATTGAATGGTTATTTTACATTAAAATCAGCTACTGAGGTGTTACAAGATTTAGAAGAAAAGATAGAGATGAGACATAACCCATAAAACTTATACAGGAGAACAGGCATTCATCAAATTTCAGTGGCTTTTTATGAATATCTTTAATAATTGTCTGCACTTTTTTTTTTCTTCTCCTGACCTGTCCACTACTGATTTGGTGTACAGGAATTCTCTGTTCCAGCAGTTTCTCATCGTGGTGTGTAAGGTTCAGCTCATTCCTTGATGGTAGCTTTTTATGCATGTAGCAATTCCCTCAGGCTACTAATGGATCATTTACACATCTGAGAATGTTGTTAAGAAGCTCCTGAGGTGGAATGGGATTCCAGCTGTAGCAGCTACCTACTGCTCTTATTTCTTATGGCAGGCTCCTGAGAGTTGCACAACTGCCTATTAGCAAGTTGATGATGGATGGAACAGCTGTAAATTTGCAAGTAATGATAAACCTGAGACTCCTAAATTAGTTAGAGAACAGGAATTCGCAAATTTGAAAACAGACCTTGAGCCAGGATCTCTTTACAGGATAATGCCACCAGAAAGATGACAGTGTCTGAAAGCTATAAGCATTCCTCTGCCCTTTCTTATGGTTCTCTCTCTTTATTGAAAATGGATAATCCAAATCTCAGGTCAATTTACTGCAGTGGCTCAAATACAAGCTTTACTTTTTCTGTTGATCTGCTGAATGGTCTTCAGAAAGTTATATGATCCTCTCCAGTCCACAGGAATATGAAGTTATTTTCTTCTGCAAAATCGCCTAAAGTCATTTGGTCTGGAAAGTAAGTGAAGAGTAAAATGAATTAATATGGAAAGGAGGCAAAATAAAAATAGCCAGTCAGAGATGGTGACAAAGAAGAAACAACAGAATGAGGAGGAAGGAAGAATAAAGCAGCTGGTTCAGCCGATGGGCAGCTGTTTCAGCAGATGGAAAAGAGAGAGCATCAGACCCATGACAGTTCTGTAAAGCTCTTAAAGACATAGTAAAGTGAAGAGAACACTCTGGAAAGGAAAAATGAGAGAGCGGAAAAGATGAGAGTTGGTGCACAGAAAGTGTAAGACTTTTTTGCTTGTAATCTGTGACAGAAAGCCAAGAATATACCAGAAAGGCCAGAGAGATGGCTACTGAGGAAGAAATGAACCTCTTTCCTGGAAAAACTGTGTTGTTCCAATCATCCTTAAAAGACTGAAAAGTGACCCTTTTTTTTTTTTCTTTTACCTGATGTTTCATCTGCTGGTCTTACAATCCAAGCACTAATAGATGTGCTTGTCCATACCTAACTTTAGAAGACTTCATCTGAGTCAATTTTTAGCACATGTAGAATTAGGTGCTTCTGGCACTCACTACCAGGTGAGCGATCTGTATCCATAAAGTGCGCTAGAGAACTCTGGGCACAAAGGAAAAACACATCTGCTCTACATTTAACAATGATGCATGTGGAAGATGTCTCCTAGCAGATTTCAAATACTGTTTTCTTTTGGATCTAAAAATCTTTGAAAGGAATTCTTGTAATGGTGGCTTACTTTAAAAATACTGATGCCTTATGAGCTCCATTCCAGGAATCGGAAACAGAATTTGAATTTTAAAATACATACAAATAAAAAGAACACAAGGGGGAACAATATAAAATTAGTAAACCTATTTTCATCTTCAACAAACATCAGTACTAATTATTAACTGCTCTGAACAGGCAAATGATTAGTGAAGGAGTACTTCTTTCACTTAATACTCAGGTTATTGTTCATGAAACTAAAGTTTATATGAAAATGTGGAACATGATGTAAGGGCTGAATGATATTAACTAAAGTAGTCACTTTTAATTAATGCCCAGAGTCTTATATTTGGAGTTCAATGGTACTACTATGTGAAAATAAGCTTGCAGCATCTAGAGTGTAGCAGTTTAACAAGAGCAAAGTGAAACAGTTAACATGGCATTAACCTGGTTCTCACAAAGCCAGTTTCTATTCTTGGTGTGCTATTGTTACTACCAGCTCTGCAGTCCCTGCCTCCTTTCTTTCACAAATATACAGAGTGTAAACCTTGTAAAACAGGTACTGTCACTCACTCTGTATTTGTACTGTCTCCTGGATAGTGCTGCCTGACTTTTCTGTTTAGAACCTTGTAATATTGACAAATGCATTCCTGTCATATAGTGATGGAAGTTCAGATCATCTTTCCCTGACTTCTCTATCCCAGTTATTCACATTGTTTGAAGCGATAACTGAGTAAATTTTAATGGGACTGCTCAAATGCTTAAACATTAGGTAAATATTTTAATAATATCTGAGTTAGGCTTCTGTTTAATTACTTTTCTCTTTTATTCACCAATTCTGTATAAAACATTTCTAAACCACATCAATTACAAGAATAATTATCTCATAGCGTGTATGAAAAAGGAGAGAAAAATGCCACCAAGGGAAATTAGAACACCAAGGCACTCTTTTTCCTTTGGCACTTTTTTCTTATTAAGCCTGTATTTGGATTGATGTCTTGTGGCACCACTTTATTGCTTTGCTTGGATCAGCTCTGCAGTACTTTCCAAATTTAAAAATGAAATATGTAAGCCTTTTTTTTGTTGCCCCCCCCCCCTTAAAAAAAGATTGATCATTCTCCTCAGATATCAGCAGTGTTCCTTAGAGAGATGATTCATAAGATACCATGTCGGGGGGGGGATTAAGGGGTAAAAGGGCACTCTGAATTCTATTACTTTTATTTCTCTGTTGATTTGGGTTTTTTTCAAAATGGGTGGCCTTTTACAATTTCTCTATCTGTTTTTACGATTTCTGCAAGTCTTTGTGCTCTCACAATAAAGTAGTGGCACAATCACTGAAAAGCGAGAAATAATCAGCTCAGTCAAAATAATGCTTCAGTTTCACTTGGAAATATTAGAGTCATGGCCTTCCTGGCAGGGTGAAGAATGATGCCAAACCTGAGCAACAGTGCCCACGAACAAAGCCCAAACAGCTAATAGGCCACATTGTCACAGTTATTGTAACACGTCGCTGTGGCTAATTCTAGATCAAACCATAGAATATACAGATGTATTCAAGCAAATACTTTGCCTAAGAAGAATTTCTGAGTTGTGAAACAAAGTCTAAAGTGGAAATTTACTGACAGTCTAGAACAAAAGGTTCAGTTAGGACAGCTGACTTTCAAAGCAAATATAAACTCCTGTGTTGTTAAGCATATCTGTCCAATGGTTCTACTAATTAATATTATTTTTGTATAGACTGTTTTTTAACCACATTGCACAAAAAAGGTCTACTTTCTTAAATGTAATTAAATTGTGAGCTGAGAAGTATGAGTAGCACCACTGTTTCTTCATAACTCTAACCATGAATATAGTCCTAGCATTTTGATTGCTTTTTTAAACAGATATAAACAGATTTGCATAGCATGCCCGCATTAAGAACGTGTCTTTTTAGTGCCATCTTAATCTTGGTTTAGTATCGTTTACTTTACTGATCGATTGGCTTTGTTAGTGTTGTTTATCTGATGATATAAGAACATAAATTTAAACATTAATATTGAAAATGGAGATTAAAGAAAAAAATGCAATCTTCACATTCAGTGACACTTAACATGGTGAATTATTTTATTTTTTAAATAATACAGTTACAAACATTATTAATGGCATATGTAAGCCTCAGAAGAATATCTGCCTACCTATGTTTTTATAAATATGAGGATAAGATATCAGTGAAACGCTGTCGAAAGTCTATCTCCAAAACAATTCATTTACCAACTCCAGCTATGGAAAAAACTTAATTGTGATTTCCGCTAGTATTGCACATTATTGATACAAATATTAGTTGCATTTTGTTTCTCCATTTAGGAATGTTATTATTGCTCAAAATCATCGTAGTTGTCCTTAAAATTCAATATGTGAGTATATATTAATTAGTAAAGCATAAATATTTGTATACTTGAGAACGCCTTCTTGAATGAACTGTTTTCCTTGATTAAATATTTCACAGTATTATGGAGGCTGGAATTTGATTCAGTTGTTCAGATTTTCGGATGAAGCTGCTAAAAAAATTCAACCATAACAACATGTCTCTTCTGGGACATGAACTGCTGACACACTTTTTTTGTTTGGTGAAGCAGTGTGATAACTGAGTTGGAAAAATAATTTCTGGTAATGTGAAAGTAGTCACAGATATGTCATCTTCTCATACCTTTATGAGAAACTAGTACAACTTTGCATTCCTGTCTGTCTTCAATGAGACTAATTAGCAGGCTAACGAGGGCAGCAGACTGCACATTTTCCTTCAGGTTTTCAAAGGAGTCAAAGGGAATGTCAGTGTTATTTGAATATTACTGTCTATTTTTTCCCTTTTCTCTTTTGAAAATTCCATAATAAAATGGAGAGATGTAAATATACATGTACAGAATATAGACCATATATAATTAAAGATTTTCTTTGACAGTTACCTTGCAAGCTGATATTTTTATTTGCTATTAGAAATTCCTCTAATAAAACAGAACATAGTACTGATATATATGCATAGTATTTTGTTACTTGTGTATTTTTGTATTCTTTGGTCTTTTTTTACATCAGGATATCAGAGCATGTAATGAGGTAAGAAGCACTTTGTTTCCATTTGCAGACATTTTTAATGATCCTACATAACATTTAAGTATAGGAACTTGTATTGTCTACATATATTTGACTGTAGAGATTACAGACTTTGCGGATTTTCTTTCTATGTACAAGGTCTACATCTTCCTGTATTTATCATTGCTAGCTCTTGTTAAAATGGTCTTCCTCTAAAACAATATTAACTTTTTAAAAAAGGTATATATTTTCAGGGGAAAATAATTTAGAATTTACTTTTAGTAACTTCAGTCATACACAGCAGATATGAAAGATTTTTAAGGTAAGTACATTTCAAAGTGTTTTTTTCTTTATTATAAAATGGACATTACTCAATAAGAAGTTCTAAAAGTAAACATCTTCATAGCGTGTATCTTACTGGAATATAAGTCTTAATGATGAGTTAATTTAGAATTAGTATTATGATTTGATTCCTTTACTTAAAAAGTTTGCCAAAAACACACTGGTTTATATTCACTCAGTTTAATTTCATTCTGTACAAGTATATCTAGACTGTGTAAAATGAACTGAAGACAGAACAAAGTCCTAAATGAGTTAATACAAAAAAAAAAAAAAAAAAGAGAACCTCAGCCCTAAGAGTGCTCATCAGGCAATTTTCAAATCATGTATCTGGTTTTGTCTGGAACAAGACTGTACATTGCAGTACAGTGTCAACTGTTTCCATGCATGTTGAAACTTTTAAACCTCAGCTATTTCTCGGACTGACCCTTTTTTTTAAAAAGGCACAAGATGTGGAAATGTCTTAATACAGGAAAAACAATTGTATATATATATGTATTTTCATTCTAATCAAGACCACACTTGTATTCACTGTAAAATCTTGCCATTTGGAGCTCAGAACAATTACAATATGAGGTGGGAAATTATATGCAAGAGGAGGATCTTCCATTAAGATAAGATGATGTGAACTGTAAACGTCATAGGTGATATAATTCTGAAACTAATTACTTGCAGCACTCTGTTTAAGAAAAGAAAGGACACATCAGCTCGGAATTTTTATTATTTTTTTTTTTCCCCAGAAAAATACTTCTCTTCTACTTAGATAATGCATCAGAAGAATCATCCATTGAGTCTGGCTGTCCCTAACACTTAGATCCTTGCATCCTAGAAGTACTCCGTCTCTGGCATGTCATCATTTAGCTTCATTTTGTCTACTAGAAACAATCTTTCTTTGCATTTGGGTTGTGGAACAGATATTGGAGTAAAGGTCTGATGGTAGAATTCAGTTTCATCTGCTAAGGTGTGGAAGACGTGAGTTTAAGCTTTGCTCTGGACTTGCACTTACACCGCAGCTGCATGAAGTTATTGGGAAGGAGTCAAAGGTGATGTTAACCACATCAATCTTTGTTTCCCTATGGATCAGTATACAGTCTTTGCCTTCTTTTTGATGTAGGCAAAAGGAAGGAGTCTGATTTTAGGTAAAGTGTTGCAACATCCTCATGGGTGTTTCAGTTTTCTTTGTAGGTATGTGAAATAGTGCAATATAAGGAGGAGCTACATTGGTTACTTCTTGGTTTCTCAACTACTCCACACTTCCAGTGGAAGAAAAACATACTTGAACAGGCTCTTCAGCTTCCACCAATGTAGAATATGCTAAATTCCTTCATTTAAATACTTCCCAGTCAGTTGGTCTGTGAACTTTATCTTTTGTTCCTTCTCAGAAATTTCTCCTCCTTTCTCCTCTGTTGCGCCCTATGGTTGAAATAAAGGAGGAAGCATGAGAAAAAAACACCTCTTGGAGACAGCAAAGCAGAGATAATTATGTACCTTTCCTGTAACAATTGTAAGAATTCAACACATACTGTCTATGGACTTTTTATTTCCAGTTACTTTTGATTCTTTTTCTAGGTTTCTAATGTTACTGACAACAACATAGCAAGCACATGAGTTCAGGAAGAAAAATCTAGTTTGTAATGAGGTAGATTATACAATGTGAAACAGCCAATCTAACTTAAATTGCCCTTTAAACAAATCCATTCTCTCTACCTCTCCCTTGCAAGTGCTGTCAACATGTCACTGAAACTGTTTTCTGTAGTTTCAGACTCTTCTTACTTCCTAATAGAGTCTGATAGAAGTTTCCCACTGTCTCTTTTCCTGTTTTTCAACATGTCCAGTGAAGTAGGGTTACAAAAAACAGGGCAACACTGAAAAACTGCTATTTTCATGAACAAATCTCTTGCCAATTTTCACTTCTGCTCTCAATTTTTTCTACATATCTTGTTTTAATAACAATAGCAAAATTTTTGATATGTACACTAATTTTTTTTTAAAATCCTTTTAAACAAGTAGGCTAAAAATTTCCAAAGCCAGTTTTTAATTCCTGATGCAGTGATGATTTAAGCATCCAAATTAAGACAAGTGAGAGCCTATTTTAGAAGTGCTGAGCATCAGCAACTCTGAGTTCTAGAGCATTAAATCTCAGCACAGTCAAATGATCAAGCAGGCACATACGAGCAACTCCAAATCAGAGGCTGCTTTTGGAAATTTTTGCCTTGTTTCTTAAGGGTGAAATCTCAGCCCTTCAAAGTCAATTAGAGATCTTCCAATGACTTCAATAAGCTAGGATTTCACCCTTTATATTTTATAGGAAAAAACAAGCAACATCATACAGAAGTTTCTCTTTCATGATTTTCTTGATGTTTGCTCAACCCTGGCTTCCCTTTAGGTAGGAAAAATCATGGTTTTAATTTAAACTCCATAAAAACAAATAAACAGTAGCTTAATTACAAGGGTGGATGGGATGTTTCACAATGCTTAAGCTAATGTAGTAAAACACCAAGTGTTTGAAAAAACATTTTTAAAGCTCAGAAATCTTTAAACTGTAGTGTGTTTTCTCCTCCCTGTTCCCAACAATGCTAGAGTTGCTAATTTTACAGCACAAATGAGAAACTGATGACAATTTCTAGTAAAGTAGGTTCCATTTGTTTTGGCAGATGCCAATGACAGTACTATAGGATAAGATTTTAACTGCTTTATCTGTTGCACTTTGTAGGTTCTAAGGTGTACACCTGTAAGATACACTGTGTTTCTGCTCCAACTATATGATATTGATCTTTTCTCAGTCATTTAAGTAGGATCATCTCATCATAAATGTCTTATACTTACTTCTGTGCTTATATCTTACTACACTATGAAAATAATTTATAAAATATTGTTAGTTGTTATCGTCCTTAAGAATAACATCCTTACTGATAATTCAGATATGGAAAGTATTACAACAAAAAACTTGAAACACAACACTATAATTTTTTGATGCACAGACAGTCTGCTTGTCCTTGAGTCATTCTGATCAGGTGAAAATGGACAGTGTGCTAAACAAATCTTAAATCCTATGAAATCCCCAGTAAGATTTAAATATTCTTCTATAGTGGGCCGGTTAGTTCAGTGGTTTGAGTGCAGTGCTGGCAACAAGGATCAACACTGATCATAGAATCATAGAATCATAGAACAATTCAGGTTGGAAAAGACCCTTGGGATCATCGAGTCCAACCATTAACCCTACACTGCATGTTCACCCCTAAACCATATCACCCAACACCACATCTAAACGACACTAGAACACATCCAGGGATGGCAACTCAACCATCTCCCTAGACAGTCTATTCCAGTGTCTGACCACGCTTTCCGTGAAGAATTTCTTCCTAATGTCCAGTTTAAACCTGCCCTGTTGCAACTTGCAACCATTCCCCCTGGTTCTGTCCCTGATTACCTCTCTGCAATGTCCTTTCAGGTAATTGTAGAGCAGGATGAGTTCCCCCCTCAGCCTCAGCTTCGTCAAAATGAACAGACCGAGCTCCGATGTCACGGATTAGATTCCCACTCAGTCCCCATGTGTTGCCAGGTCTAGTCGAGAGGTGGCGTCTCTGCCCAAAACAGGGAGGTTGGACTAGATGATCTATAAGGTCCTTTCCAGCCTATGCCATTCTATGATTCTATGATTTTACAGCTAAGATATATTCAAAAATTTATTTTGCTGTAAGTTCAAAGACTGAATGTATGGTTCGGCTATTCCAGTCCTGTTAGCGCATTTCTTCAGGTGTCTGCAGAACAAGAACGGGCCATTGGGTTTATTAACATACAAAATATGGCTCTTCCTTTTGTATATATATGTCTCATATATGTTGACTTCTTTTCTGTAATATTAGATATGGAAAGCATTTATCTGATGACTCCCTGACCACTTCATTAAGGAACTAGAGCAAAACAAAAGACATTGTTGGTTCAGATATGAAAGGTCCTTGCATGGAAGAAGGTCTTCAGAAAAGTTACGGCTGATCTTTGGAGGTAGTAGGATAAGGATCATGGTTTTTGAAAATTACACTGCTCATCTTTTTTTTTAATCTTCAGGGATTTAAGGACGGATTTTTTTTCCCTGCAGGATGTGGTGTCACCGATGATCATGTTACATTTTTTTAATTTCCCTTGATGTATCAGTATGAGTGGCCAGGCAGTCAGAGGAATTATTTCCCACTCGGGCCATTTGTTTCCTGAACCAATCAGCCTACTTAGAGTATAGCTACCCTTTGTGGGAAAGAAGTACAAGGAAATAACACTTGTGCTCCCTTATTTCAGGAGTTGGTTATTTCGAGCGAATTGGTGAAGCTGTCTGTGGCTGAAGGGTTTCATTTGGGAAGGTGTGGAAAGCAGACAACCTCTGATCATCATGCCCAAAGTACAACATTGGATTACATTTTAGACTGCAAAAGCAACTTTAGAAAATTTGCCTTCAACAGATATTAAAGGTAAATTTGCAAGAGTATGGAAAAGACTTTTTCCTTGTTGTGTGACTAAAGGTCATGTTTTCATTTGAGCTCTCTGGAGTCTCAAATTTTTTGTTTTGTAAAGTACTCTTAGTGTCGTTCAGTATCAATGCTAATTTTGAATTGTCCTTTTAAACTAAATTTTACTAGATTTTTAAACAAGCAAAATTCTACCATATGTTTCTACAAATAAAGGACAGCACTGGCCCAATGTATTTTAGCTGGTTCTGCTTTTGGACACTGTAATCTTGTTTCTAGAATTTTAAAAGTAACTTAACAGATGAAGTGTATCCTTACCTACCAACCTATCAATTCTGTGTATACAATGTGCTTAGAAAATGTGCTGCACTAGTCCACGTTACCTTTTGCCTGGCAATACTCCTGAGGCATCTGTTCTCAGATCAAGGGAACATTGAAAGGCCTTAAATCTGATGTCTCAGACAGCTGCGCTAATTTAACTAAAGGGGCTACAAGAGGGGATGGAGAGAATTCTAGAAAATATTTGGCTGACATTTGAAAAAAGAGATAGGATATTTTCTTGTTAACCTTTAGAGCAGCCCATTACATAAATTGTGACAATGTTCTCAGATTAAATGAGACTGTATTCTGGCTTAGCTCTAGATTTATCACCCCAGCAAATGAATTCTACTGTAAAGTCTGCAATATATCTTTTAAAGAATGCTGTTTATCTCACTGGGGAAGCAGAGTGCTGATAAATAAGGAGTACAGCCTTTTGGATGAAACATGTTAAAGATGGATTGGAAAGAAGATTCAATAGTATTGCTTTCCCTCTTCAGTGTAGGAATTTTATATGGTATATATCTGATTAAAATTAGAGATTTCTCATAGTACTTCTGTAAATAATAACATGATAAACAAAAATTTTAACATGATAACAGTATTAAGAAATTCTACCTTCTCATAATATTTGATTATGTGAATTCTAATAACATATGAGAAGAATTGGCACAGATTCCAATGATGAATGGTTGTTCAGTAGTAGCCTCAATTCTGGTTGTGTTTTCATTCACACTCATTGAACACATTTCAGCAATTTATTTCTACAAGAGAAAGTTGAGCACTGATACTTTAAATAGTTTGATTTTAAACTCTCCTAAAGTTAAAACAACATAAATGGCAATGTCTGATTCCTCAGAAAACTAAATACTGCACTAATTTCTAAGTAGTGAAAAATTTCTTTTTATTTATTAAAACTCTGAGCTAAGATAGAGAGCTGTTGTAGAAATCAAAAAGGCCTATATACATCTTTTGGCAGAGACAAGAAAAAGGTTTGAAAAATTATTTCAGATTGACATATGAAATATGAAAAAATATGCAGTCAGTTTATAAAAATTGATTTCTGGAAATTAATTATTCAATTTCTGTAAAAATTATTTTTAAAGATCAATAAATTAGCTATTAATAATTCAAAAGTAATGAACATGAACCTTGATTCCAACAGGATGAATTTTTAAAACTCAAAAATCCTACATTTTGAATGTTAGTTCCTGAGGAAGCACTGAGGAAGCTGTTGTGAGTTGCTTAACCTTTCAGAAGTAAGAGGTTACACACCTTGTAGTGTTTGAAAAGGACACTGATTATTCAATGGGTAAAATACCAGAATCACAATAAAGACTGTAAGTTTCAAACTGTAATTTTGTTACTCGTGAAAGCAAAGCATACTTGCCTGAATAAAACAAAGGATGCTTCTTCCTTATAGGGTAAAATTTATTTTCAGTAAGATTTTGTGTTCTGGGGAAACTGAACATAGCTGACCAGAAAGCAGAAGTGTATAATCCTACCAGTCCCACACACTAATTTTGTTGAAGGTTGCAGTGTTTCTTTATTTTATCTTTATTTACTGTAGAAAGTTTGTTGGGTGATGGTGACTAATAGCCGAACATCTGGATGCAGTGACCTTTAAAAGCCTTTAGTCATTACTGTGCCCAATTAAACTCAATATCAACAGAAGTGCTTGCATTTTGACTGGACTAGTATAAATCACTTTGCAAATAAATTGTGCAAACAAGGGGAAGTATTACCATTCTGAGCTCATTCCCCTCTAAATTGGGTCAGGAGCTAAAGATTTGTTTTGGTTTTTGTTTCCAAAGTACAAACGTTGACAATTAAGAAAATTAATTAATGAAGTTAAACTGGATGAAATAGCCCAAAAACTTCAATGGGGAACAAGACTGGAATTTATCTAAGTCAAATGTACAGAAATTATCTGGGACTCACATCTCATCCCGAGAGAAAAAGATTTCGAGAAAGCTCTTTAAAGATCTAACTTGACAAAGAACCATCTCATAAAAAGGATATTAGAAGTAAACAGGGAGCCTATCTGGAATGGCAAAAGGACTTATCATTAAACGCAGCTATACTTTAAAGGTCAAAAAGTACAAGCACAAAGTGACAATTTCAAAAAGTCAAACTGGGTTTGCCTTTATAAAGGAAAATAAAACAGGTGAGCAACAATGTCTAAAACTTGCAAGACTCACTTGTGTCCAGTGAAGGGTAGAGATAAAAGACAATCTAATGTAGCAGTAAATGCCGATATTCAACTGAGTAACTGTTGGAATGAGGAGATAAGGGGGGAAAAAAAAGTGTCATATCTACAATGGGAGTAAAGCCCAGCTCCAAAGTTGACAGGGTAAGGCTGGCGGTTTCCTGGGCCTGGGTGTCCTGTGGCCCCACTGGGGCTGGTACTGATGGCCCCAGGGGCTAGAATGGGGTTCTGCATTGTGGGCAGGGCTGGAGGAGCCCCAGGGGCAAGCAGGGACACTAGGGCCTCCGAGTGCACTCGGGGCCTGGCAGAGTTTCCTCAGTGTTAAGCAGTTAAGCAAAAGCAATCAGAAGCCTGGTTTTCCCACGCTCCTTTAAAATCAATAGAAAAAAAAAGCCTCTATAAACAGCAGCTCAAGCTCTCTAAGATCTAAATTTGTGTCTGAAAATTTCTGTCTCTCCGTTGACAAGTAGGATGTCTTTGGGCGGTGCCTGCATTCATGTGTTGTGACATTACATGTTGAATTTGAGAGGGCTGGTAAGCATCATTTCAGACTTTTAAGAAAACTGGCTCATAAAATGTAGCAAGAAATAATAAAAAGTTGTCAAGTTGAAGATTGTCTTTTATAGCTAGAAGCTATATAATGCAGAAATTGTATTTCAGACAAGAAAAAAAATGAGATCTTGGGTGGCTGAGGAACAATTGTTCAACCTTTGTAATGTGGAACACCTGGAACAAGAGTAATTGAAGATTTCACAATAAACAGAAAATGACATAATACACAATGACTTTATCAAAGTTAATCATGCCAACTAAACAAGAACCTTTGGATATCACCGTTTTCTAGACAGCGCATATATCCAAAGAACATTTGATATTATGTCATGTAAGAAAATACTATTTTTACTACAATAAAATAAATTACTAATTTGCAAAAACAAGACAGCACTACCTTGTGATGAAGGTAACTATCACTGTAGAGACAGTGAAGTTCTTTGCAAGTAATGCTGTTTAGTATTTCTAATTAGTAGTTACAGAATAAAAAAGTGAACATTTCCATGGAGCTTTTTAATGACAGCTTGCTCGTAGAGATTTTGGGTGTACTCAGATTGGGTGTCACATTGTACTACATAACTAACAGAAGTTCAAGTTCTTGAACTCTTTCCATTGGTGACCTGCCTGGAACATATCACCATTCCCTTCTGGTCCAAATATCTGAATATCTTCCTTTTGTAAGGAAGGGATGCTGCTGTGTGCCTGGATCTTGTCCTGAGATAAGGTTAGGAGAACTCAACATCTAACAGGTTAAAAATAAACATTGTCATTGTAAGGATGGTGATTTAGAGGACTGAACTGATGGGAATAAAATGAAATTCAACAGTACAATGTGCCCAGACTTACGTGTGGATCTCAGAACAGATATACCAAAGGAATCCTCTTATTTCTTAATTGTTCAGGTTACTCCTCTGAAAACAATGGTGCTCTTTGCATTGGCATTCCTTAATATGCTTTTGATATGAAAATATTGTGTAAAAGCAGATTATTTGAAGACGAAAACAAGATTGTTTTGCTCTTTCGGAAGAAGGAGAAATTCATAGCAGATAAATGTAGGTAGTTTTTTTTAGTATTTATGCATAATAAACCTTGGTGAAACTCATGGGTTTTGTAATCTGTGTTATCTATCTATAATACTGATCAGTATTAATGGAAATCAAAATACATTTCGTCTACTGTCCTTGGCATCAGTACAATGATAAAAGGGTGAAAGAAATCAATGCAAAATTTAATCTAAAAAAATCGCTAAAGAACAGAATAAGAAGTGAAAATGTGCAAGCTGGCAAAATAAAAAGTGATTTGGAGTCATTTAACCCAAGTTGGAAATTCTGTAAGGGAGAGAAGTCCTGTTATTCTAAAATAAAATCTGACTTTCTTACAAGCCCAGCTGTAAGGCAATGTGTAGCTGAGTAGCTTGACATATAATTAGCCTTAGTACTGATAATGTAAATATGAGAGGCTCAGGGAAAATCTTACCAATCTATGTTACTACACTGTGTTGGGTGGGGAACTGTCTGACAGGTGGTACCTTGAGAGTGGTGGTAAATGCCTCCTTTTTGAACTGGCAACCTGCTGCAAGGGGAGTCCCACAGGGATTGATATTGGGTCCAACACTGTTTATCTTCATAATACACCAATGCACACATCATTGGTTCCAGTCCTGTTCAGTATATTAATCAGTGACCTGCATGAAGGAATAGAGTGTATCCTCAGCAAGTTTGCTGATGGTACAAAGCTGGGGCGAACAGCTGACACACCAGAAAGCTGTGCTGCCATTCAGCATGACTTGAACATGCTGGAGAGTTAAGCAGAGAGAAACCTTATGGAATTCAACAAGGGCAAGTGTAGGATACTGCACCTAGGGACAAACAACCCCAGGTACCAGTACAGATTAGGGACTGATCTGCTGTAGAGAAGCCCTGTGGAGAAAAACCTCTGAGTCCTGTGGACGACAGGATAACCGTGAGCCATCAGAGTGTGCTTGTGGCCAAGAAGGCCAACGGCATCCTGAGGTGCATCAAGAAGAGTCTGTCCAGCAGGCTGAGGGAGGTCATCCTCCCCTTCTACTCTGCTTTGGTGAGGCCACATCTGGAGGGTTGTGTTCAGTTCTGGGCTTCCTGGTTCAAGAAGGACAAGCAGCTGTTGGAGACGGTATAGCAAAACGCTATGAAGATTATTAGGTGACTAGGACATCTCTTTTATAAAGAAAGACTGAAGGACTTGAGCCTTTTTAGTCTGGAGAAGAGTGAGTGGGGCATCTTATCAGTGTTCCTAAACACTTAAAGAGTGGATGTCAGGAGGATGGAGCCAGTAAGAAGACAAGAGACAACAGGCACAGACTTGAACATAGGCAATTCCATCTAAAGAGGAACTTCTTTACTTTGAGGATGACAAAGCACTGGAACAGGCAGCCTAGAGAAGTGGTGGAATCTCCATCTCTGGAGACATTTAAAACCCACCCGGACACCATCCTGTGCAACTGTCTCTAGGTGAATCTGCTATGGCAGGGGCGTTGAACTAGATGATCTCTAGATGATCTTCCAATGTCTATTGTTCTGTGATTCTATAAGTGATCTAGATGATAGGATTAAGTGTACCCTGATGAAGTTTACTGATTATACCAAGTAGAGTGAGGGAAATGGACACTTTGGAAAGAAGATTCACTCTGCAGGAACACCTAGATAGGCGGAAAGAGGGGACTAACAAAAACCTTGTGAAGTTCAAGAAGGACAAGAGTAAGGTCTTGCACCTGGATAAACATAACCCAGGAGTGCAGCACAGATGGATCTATCTAGCTGGAGAGCATCTCTGTGGGATGGAACCTTGGGCCCTGGTGAACAATGAGCCCAATTTGAGTGAACTGTGAACTGTGTGCTGCTGTGCCAAAAAAAGCCAAGAAGGGGTTAGGTTGCATTGACAAGGGCATCACCAGCAGATACAAAGAAAACATCCCACTCTATTCAGCACTTGTCAGGCCACACATGGAATGCTGCGTTCACTTTTGGTCCTTGCTATACAAATAAGGTGTAGACAGGCTAGAGACAGGCTAGAGAAGGGCCACAAAGATGTTCAAAGAACTAGGAAGCCTGCCATACTAGGAAAGGCTGAGAACTAGGATTGTTCAGCCTGGAGAGAAGAGGACTTAGGGAAGACTTTATCAACATGTTCCAAGGGCAGCTACAAAGAACATGGACGATCACTCTTTATAAGGAATCACATGGAAAAGACAAGGGGTAACGAGCACAAGTTACTTCTGGGAACACTCTGATTGGACACAAAAAGAAAATTTTTCACAATGTGAACAATAAGCCATTGGAATAGTGTCCACAGACAAGTGGTAGATTCCCCAACACTGGACACTTTTAAGATTCAGCTGGTCAGGATGCTTGGCCATGTTATCTTAGACCATTATTTTGCTAAGAAAGGTTGGACCAGATCACTCCTGAGGTCTCTTCCAACCTGGTATTTTATGATTCTATTAAATAATAATAAGAAAACAGAAATAGGTTGGTTTTAGTGCTGCTCAGTGACAGGAGAATAGGTGATAGACACACATTGAGGGAAGTTCTGTCTGAAATTAAAGAAACAGTTTTTTACTGTCAGGGTCACCGAGCACTGACACAGGTTGCCCAGAGAGGCTGTGGAGTCTCTATCCTTGGAGATATTAAAAAAACATCTGGACATATTCCTGGGAAATCTGGTCTAGGTGGTCCTGCTTGAGGAGATGAGTTGGAGCAGATGACCTCCAAAGGCCCTTTTCAACTTCAACCAATTTATGCAAATCTGTGAGTCTGTGAACATGACATTTTTAGTCTCTTCCTTTACAGAATAGTAACCAGAAGAACTAACTAAATATTTTTAAGGACAAGATTATGTTTATAAATGTGACTGAAAATCCTTTCTAAATAAGAACGCTATTGCAGGCACGGTACTCAAAATACATGACCTCACGTTATACGCTGTGTATTTAAAATTAATGCTTTGTGGTTTTTTTAAATATTTTGAGAATATGGGTTTCAGAACTTCTTAATGTAAATGAGTAATCTTTTTATTTAAGAACAGGGTCTTCTAAAAATAAATACCTTCTAGAATTTACATGGAATAGACTAAAAGTAATTAAAAAAAAAACCCCAAACTCTACCTTAAATGTTTTCAAGCCATATGGTTTCATTCACACTCAAGTACTATCTGGATAATAAATTTTTCACAATTTTATCTGATGTATTTCCTTTCTAAAGAAAAAATTTGTCAAGGAAATCTCTGAGGCAAAGTATAAAAAGATAGAGATTACTTTCCTGAAAACAAGACCTATCTTGAATTTGAAGTTAGACTTTCTGGATCTCTTCAAGAACTACAATTCCACCTTGAGTAGCCAAACTTCGAGACTTTGATGGAGGAAATAAATGACATAGTGCCACAAACCAAACGACCATAAGGAACACATGCACAAAATAATCCCTAAATCATTAGTGACTAGTTCCAACCAAGAAGAAAATACTGAGAGAAACAAAAATGTAATTAAGAAAGTAGTAATAAGAAAAGACATGGAACAGCATCCTCTTACAGTAGTAAAAAATTACTAGCACTTACAGAGTGTCAGATTTCTTTTTAAATTTAAGCCTGCATAAAGTGTTATTTTATGTAAGGTTAAAAATTAGTTTTTAAATTTAAATCTAGTTAAAGATTGAAAGATCAGTTAATATATTCAAGCACTTAAGCCATGAAGTTAGACCTTAAACAAAAGTAAATAGGCATCCAACTTAACTTTTAAATATCCCTGACAAGTATGAATTAAATATAATAGAATTAAATATAGTTTATTTTATCCTCTTACCTTGTCTTTCTTATAAAAAGTACCAGAAAGAAAAGTAATTGAAATGGTTACTGACCTAATTATGTAAGTATCCACACAGCAGCCATTTTCTCAGACTTTGCCTTGCTCAGACTGAAACTGGAAAGCCTTCTTCTCCACTGCCTTCCAAGAGACCATCTGGCTTCATTCTTCTTCCTTTTTTCTCCTTCTTTTAGCTTTTATGGGTTTATTCCAGAGAAAATTTGGCAGTAAATATCTTATTTCTTTTTCACTCAGTCTGTGACTTCCACACTTCAAATACTCCCAGCACACCTGTGGAAATAAAAGAAAGAATATACCATTACTGAGTTTTGCAATGACTGTAAGTGATTTTAAGTTGTTGAGAAAAATTAGACATCAAGCTGATGTTATCACAAGAAAAGGTATGATAAAGACATACCAGTCAGACCAGTTACTGTTTTTAAATGGTGTTAGTTCATATGATACAGTGAAGTGACCAGATTTATACACTCTTGAGAACCTATTTCTATGTGAATCCAATCTCTGCAAAAGCTATCTCTCATATATATTTGTATAAGGTCCATAAGTAAGGCATCACATCACACTCTGTTGTTGAGGACACTAAAGAATAGAATCCTGAGACAAGACATGCAGCCTTTTGGCTTGGACTCATAGTTTCAGATATGACTGAAAGTTGTCCCCATGTAGAACTCAAAGACTTCGTGTCCAAACATGCCTTCCATGAGGCAACCTTGTGGATGGTAAAAAACATGGCATTCCTTTCCCCTGTGAAGAAAGAGCACTTTAAGAAACTTGCTAACACTGTTATAAGACTCAGAAAGCAATTTAGGGTTTCAAATGAAAGAAAAATACTCAGGCAGTGAAACAGCATGGATCTCACGTATACAGTATAAGTTGTTAAAGGTGGGATTTTTAATAGTTCTTTCAACTGTTCATAATAAAATGAATGGGCAGGATTTACTCTAGACACGTTGAGGTAGAAACAGGGTAGCTCTGAGTAGCAGTGATAACTTCATAAACCAAAAAAATAATCTTTCTGGAATGGCCCTCTGTGCAAGCCCTGGATTATCACACATTCCTGAAAATGTCTGTGGCAATTTGCTATGAGTACGAGGAGCTGTGTTCCCGTTTACTGTACATTTCAGCAACTGCAACCATTCAGATCCTATATTTTGTGTATTTATTATCTCCTGCCTTGTAGGTTACTCTCAAAGAAAGCAACAGTATGTCATAAGAGACTATGCATTATCAGTGGTGACGATAGCAAGTAAAAACTGAAAGGTGGTGTGATGTATTCACCTTTGACTGCAAGATCCTCAGCTTGGGTTTAGCAAATTGGTTTCACAGAAATTTGCTCATCTGAACAGCAGCTGTTTACCATATGGATCAAATCTGCGTTTGGAAAATGGAATCATTTCCTCATGCCCATCTGATTTTCATGTACAGTCATATATTTGAACATTTAAGGGAGGAGTCTGCTGGTCTGCCGAGAGTGGTTCAGCTGAGAAGTGTTTATTGTTTATTTTGAATCCTAGTTTTCTTTTGCTTTTTTGATTTTCTTTTTGCCAGAAAGCTCTTCTCCTGCAGAAAACTTAAAAGAAAACAGAAAGCCCTGAACATAAAATTTAATGAAGTGATCTGAGGAAAATGAAGGGAATGGCAAAGCAAGTGAGAAATATTTCTTTTTTAATCTTAACAAAATAAGCCAGATAAAATATTCCAGGCAAAATTCTAGCTCCAAGGAAGTAAGATACACCATATTTCTTCTATCTTCTAAATATTTTATTACTATCAATAAAATCAATAATTTAATCAAAGAATAAATGATGCTGATGACTGCCAGTTGCAACATTAGTGCAAGAAACATTCATAGTTATAACACTTTAAAATGTTGACAATGAAGTTTCCATTTTACCTAACTATGGCTGTTAAATAAGATTATGTAAATATGAAGAAGAAATACACTTTCCCCATTTAGGTTATAATCTTATGAACACATATTTATTTTTTTTAGTTATAGACTTCTAGCACTGCTCATGCAAAGCTGTCACAGCAGATTTCATGCTTTTAATGAATGAACAGAACCTCGCAACACCTTCTGGATATTATGGGTAAGAATTGTTACAACCAGTAACTGAAGTAAGTGAGATTAAGAAATTTATTCATGGACATAATGCATATCCAGATTTACATATTATGTTCTAATGTTCCCATATGGATTCCTACACTAACAACACGAATCACAGCACATCAGAGAGACAATAAATATGTAAAAATTAGGTAATGTATAATTGTATGTTCATTTATAACTTCTGTGTGCTGTCCTTATGACCAGGACAGTGGTTTCATTCGCCTCTTAGGATCTTGGCTCATGACTTATGTAATCAGAACCACAGGAAATTACTTTTTATTAACATAAGATTTTTATTATTATTTTATTTTTTTACTTTTCAAAGTTTTTCCTGTCTTTGATGAAATGTCAAAATCAGATATTTTTGGCAAATAATATCAAAAATATATTGAATTGCAACAATTAAAATAGTTTATTCTATTTTAATTCTATTCTATTTTGTAGTTCTTTCTGTTATACATTAATGTGATTTTTATTTTAAAATATCTAGAAACTTCTTCAAATTGTAAAATATCATTTTGAGTTATGATACCTGTCAAAAAGTTCAAATTGGTCTGTAATTTCAGACATCCTTAATAATTAACATTCAGGATTCTGTAAGTAATTTGCTGTAAATTCTATATACGTTGCGTGTATTAGCAGAAGGGATCATTTCTTTATTGATCATGGTCTGAAGTTTAACAGATTCAAAATAACATTCTTAATTAATCACATTTTTTTTCAAATCTCCTAATAGATTTTATCATTCTCTTTTTGGAGCTCCATCCTCCTCTGTTGCCATCATTTGTGATAAATTTAACAAAGAATGTAAAAAGCAAGTACTCTATATTTTTTTAAAAAACTAGGAAATTGATCCCCTAAAAGGAATCTATAACCCAGAGCTGGATACCTGAGCTTCTTAGAAAATTTTTAAAAGTTGCATATTTCCTTTGATCACATTGGTACATTCACATCAGAGTAGGACAATTCAGAGGTAATTGCATTGAGTTCTGCATGCTGGCATAGTGCTATGCCTGACAGCCTTAAGTTCAGAAAGTGTAATTATCTAAAATCTGACACAAGGACGCTGTGTTTCTACTGTTTCTAGTTCTAGAAACAGGTGGGTGCAGTCTTGGAGAGATCTTTGCATATGTCAGTATAGATTTATTGATCCTGGATGCTAAAGCAAGAAGTGAACTGGAAAAGCTAAAGTTTGGGGGTTAATCTGTGTTTTTCTCCAGAGTTTTCTCCAAGTTATTGATTCATGGTTTCTTCTCAGTGTCAGGGAATCATAGCAAGAAGTGAAACAGTAGACACATAAAACAGATACTGAAGGGTTGCAGCTAAGGTACTTCTTTTCTTTTGCTGCAGTATGCATACAAGAACACTACGGATATGTGAGTTACCAGTTCATTGTCCCTCAAAATTATTACTGACAATTTAAGTCTTAAGAAATGTTCATTCCAGCTTGCTGATTTGCTGGCTGGACTCAAGCCCGAGCATTGGACTGAACTACTGTGTTATCTGTCTTTCGAAACGTAATTTGAAGTCTCCAGTAAATTTGCTACAAATGCCTGAACATGTGTATATATGAACATGGCAGTTTCATGTGTGTCCACTGGTTTCAGGATGTTTTTTCAATTCTTTAGAACTCTTCTGGTGCACTAGAACTTTTTGACTCATTGGATTTATTTCATTAATTCTTAGCAGTTTTTTCCTATTCTCCTTGTCTCTTAATTTCGTTAACTTCTTGCAATAGAAATCAGTGAGAAAATTTCAGCTAAAAGTGGTTATATTGAAAATATTCAGAAAGATGGGCATCTGACCCAGAGGAAGTAGGTACTTCCAGAATAATTTGAGGGCAACCTGCAAGTAGCCCTGAGGTTTTGTTCTATCTGGTAAGATTAACTGTACTCCCAAACGCCTATTTGTTTCTCAATATGCTACAACGGAAGTGGTTACCTCAGATGTATTTTCCAAAAACATACATATCCAACATTAGATGAAATAATGAATATCAGACAAAATTAATACCTAGGTAGAAGTGAGATGTCCATGTAACCATTTCCATTAGCAAAGGAGTCTTGAATATTTTATTGTTTGTGACGGCTTCCATGTTGTGCTGAAGGACATGGGTTTAGTGGTGTTCATAGGGCTGGGACAAAGGTTGGACTCAATGATCTTGAAGGTCTGTTCCAACCGAAACTGTTCTATGATTCTATACATTTATACAACTTTGCATGGCATAATGGCATGTTTGCTTTTCGGCATTCACCACTGAACCCATTGACTCCAGTCCAGCTGGTTGCTGCGGGATATGGCAGGTGGCGGAAGGCAGCACATGGACAGTTATATTCTCAGAAGAAAGCATGGGCACTCATGGATCTGAACTGGAGGACTACAAGACATAAATATGTAGGAAATACGGGGTATAACATGGCAGAACTATAGTGAGAATCAAGAAGAAATACTTAATTTCCCATCTATTATAGGGGGCTGGTTAACTGAGTGGGCTGAGTGCGGTGCTGACAATGACAACACTGAGGTCACGGGTTCAATTCCTGCTCAGTCCCCATATGTGGCCTTGTCTAGCCGAGAGGTTGCATCCCTGCCCATGACAGGGAGGTTGGGTTATATGATCTTTAAGGTCCCTCACAACCTAGGTCATTCTATGATTCTACGGTCTATTGAAAATTTAGCTAACCGGTTAGCTCAGTGGTTTGAGTGCAGTGCTGACAACAAGGACCAACACCGAAGTCACGGGTTCGATTCCCGCTCGGTCCCCATGTGTTGCCTGGTCTCGTCGAGAGGTGACATCCCTGCCCCAAACAGGGAGGTCAGACTAGATGATCTCTAAGGTCCCTTCCAGCCTAGGCTATTCTATGATTCTATTTATGACAGAATCACAGGTGTCAATGATTTGCTTCTCTTCTTGTAACATTTTTCCAGACTTCCCAGGTTCTAGAATATATCTGAAAGTTTTCTTGTGCTCAGTATTTTCACTTTGGTTCCCTGATTTGCACACACACAAAAATGCCTTTTAAAATGGATTTGTGGGTAGGCAGTCTTCCATTCCAAACACGTGTGGTGAATCTGCATTTATTATTTAGACATGCTAAGTGGAACACTTTTTTACAACCTACTGTAGCTATACTTTCTTCTCTCTGACATTAAATTTGGATAGGATGCAAAAATGATTTATTTGAAATAGAACATTTGTGTTCTATTACCTAGCTAAAAATAATGAATAAACAAATTTCTTTATCCCTTTGCTGTAGTTGCTCAACCTTCTTGTCTGCAGAGATTTTACCTAGAAAAAAGATTGTCATTGCCTCATTGTTCATCAAGTATGTGATCAGTCTTGGCTTAAACATTCTGATGCACTGCTGAAAAATGCTTTTCCTTCCTGTTGCAGTTATGGCATGTTTGAATACTCATTTCACCGTGGTTTCTACTTCACTGGAGTTTTTGCTGGCCAGATGACCTATGATTCTCAGTGTGAGTGTGTATTTTTCTGTCCTGACATTTTCTTCTTTGAATTACATCACAACAGATAGTTGTTCATTCAGACTTGATTTTACAGGGCTGAGGTTTGTATTTAATTAATTCAGTTTGTTTTGGCTGAGGTTGAAATTAAATGGGTTTTCTACTTCAGTCTGTGAAATTTCTATCTATAGCTTGTAAGTTATTTTGGAGTCCAAGTCCTTTGAAGTCCTTTCTCCATTTTGACAAAAAATAGTCCCATGTGCCTAGACCCAAGAAAGCTCTTCTGAATACATGTCTAAAAACATGAGTAGATACAAGTGAGATATCCAAATATTTAAACTTGTGAGCATGTTTTAGTGCTTCTTTAAATGTGTCGCACAGAACAACTAGTTTAAAATACTGATGATGAAGAGCGAAGTTTAGGGCAAACCTAAACTTCACTTGTGTGAAAGAAAGAAAGAAAGGAGAGAGATAAAGAGACAAAAAGAGAGTGAAAGAGAGAAAAAGAAAGGGAAATAAAGTGAATAAAAGAGACAGACAGAAAGAAAATATTAAATTCAATATACACTGTCATCTGCTGGCAATGAGGCATGTAAGTGGTTTACCAGAGTAATTAGTGCTCAAAGTGTTTGGTTTTTTTTAAAATGTGATATAAAAAATTTTGATTTCAGTATACTTCCCATTAAAAATTGAAAATTATTTCCAGATACAGATTCAGCTTTATATACCAGACCTTCAAATGGGATTATGTGCTTGCTATTTTAATCTTAGGAGACAAATACCAGATTTTTTTTTGGGATTTTTTTTTTCCTGGAGAAACTACAAGAAGAGTAGTTTAAATGTTGTTCATCTCAAACTGAGTGACATAGCTTTCTATTTCCTGTGGGTGTTCAATGCACATTCTCAGTGAGCTATTTGAAGTGTTTCCATAACTTGAGGACAAGTGCATAGAGGAATCTCACGTAAAAATAAAGGCAATTTGTTACCATTGCTCCTTAACATATGAATTGAAACCACATTTTTCTGTCTACTGGGAATAATAGAAGAAATACATTGGAATGGAAAAAAAAAACTAATCAGATATGTGGCATGTAAATATACGTATTTCCAGAAATTATGTTTTTATTTTCTTATTAAACTGTTTACTCAGATTTTTACATGAAAATCAAATAAAGACAGAGGAGTTCTTGGCGTTCTTTTTCCTTCTTAAGGAAAAGTAATACAACTGAAATACTGAACATTTATTATTCCACAGTGTACAAAAATTATTATTTTTCAGGTTTTTATATGTGAAACATTTTGTACCAGAAGTAAAAAGCAACTCGTAAAATTGTATATTTGAAAATTCTTTGCCCAATTGGTTGATCTCATATTTTTGTTTGTCTGTTTATATCAGAGCCTTGATAGGCAGCATAAAGAGAGAAATATGTCATAAATCACCATGAAAATAATTAATTTCATAGCACCAAAATTAGATGACCATCGAATGTTACAAGTTGGAAAACATTCTAAGGAAATATCACTGCAAACTTGTTCTGTTTTCATAGTTTTCCCTAGACAACCTTCACTAATTACTGTCAGATAAAATTTCTTGTCTATGTGGACTTGTCCTTCAACTCTATATGTAGATTCCCAAATTAAAGAACAGTGTTACTGATCTAGGAAGTTAAATATAAAATAACTAATAATCTGCATATTGCTGTTTTAAGAAAGACTTAAATAAACCCCTTGAAGTCTTAGGATAAAACACAACTGTTATTTTACAGGGAAATAAAGTACTTTTTTATATTTGTATCAATCTGGTTTTATTAAGAAGATAGTTTTATTTAATAAACTGATAAAAAAATTCTGAAGGAGGCCATCATACCATCTTGCTTAGCAAGAGTGTTCTGAATTCAAGACCCTATTCTTTAATTGATAAGTTTCATTTTGGATGTGAAGAATGGGATCACAACTTTGGGAAAGCAAAGCTGATGCATGTGAACAAGCAGATAGCTTTAGAATTGTAGCTTCAGCCCATAGACATCTAAATTCTGCTTCAATCTCTTTTCTTTGCTGGAGAAGTTGGTAGCAAAATTCTCAGCAGGTTAAGGCAAGAATATACTCTTTGATGTGCTGTGAGGCTTAATCATCCACTCTCAGATACCACCTATAAGAAAAGAGTTTGGCAGCGATTAATCTCTGTTAAGAGTGGAGATTGCCTACTTCATAAGAACAGATACCATAATGTTGAGGTATGTAAAACTAAAAATAGCATAGAGAAAAAGTATATAGGTTTTATTGCCATAGCAAATGTAGAGCAGTCACATTGTTATCAGCGTCATTTCAGTGCCAGCATTGCAATACTTGTGCTAAGATATTTAAGGGACCAAACTCTAGTGGAACAAGTTTCTCCTCAGTGTATAAAAAAATGGAAACAGCAGAGAACTGTAACAGTTTGCCCTAGTCTTCCTTTGAGTGTTCCTGTCCTGATTTTGCAGCCACATGTCCCTTTTCCCTACTTGACTATTTTCCAGTAGCTGCATTACAAAGCTCATATCCTAAACAAGGAGACTTTGATTCAAATAAAGTACCCAAAGCTCGTTCTTGAAAAGAAGTCAAGCTGAGATTCCTCCTCTGATAACGTCTTTTCTGATGTCTTGGCGAGTTTTCTGTCTCTGGGGTTACAAACCTTAAACCAGGAAAGATCAGTGCTTTATGGCCATGAATTGTGAGTTCTTTTTTGTTGTTTGTGCTTTCTCTGAGCTACTATTAATACGTCCTGATGTCTGAGAGATTGCTAGGAAACTGATGAATCCCCATTTAGGTTTCTTTCTAAAATCTTTAACAGCACCCCAGGTAGAAATTTTCCTCTTTGATGTGAAATCCTAGAGAATTTACTCTTGACAAGCAAGTTCTGGAAGTCTTCATTCTCTGGAATTTAAAGGGTAATGCTTTTGTCTCTGGATTTTTGAACTGCTGAAGTTATTCCATAATGTATAATTCACAGTCAAAGAGCAGCATAATTTTATTCTATGTTACTGTAAATGTATTGAAAATACATTTAAGAATAGTAGTCTGGGATACATTAACAGTATTTTTATAGCAATACCTCATACAAAGAACCTATTTTAAACATTTCCTAACTTAAAAACATACATTTAATTTGAAGAAAACAACATAAATGCTTAAATTAACAACTCTGCATTGTTTTTGTCAAAATGTTCCTGGAATTAATGTTTGGGGTTTTATTAGTTTGTTTGGTCATTGATTGTTTTTTACATTTTTTTCATTTATAAGTAAAAAGGATGTGCTGATTTGAAATCTTTCAAAAGTTTATTTTATTTTTTGAAATAAGTCCAATTACTAAAAATAAAAACAATGCTCTAGCACTGCTCTCCAGTTTGGCATTTAACACATAAAAATATCTTAGAAAATCTATCCTTAGTTTTATGGTTTAGTCAATTGAGTGAAAAAGTGTTTAGCCAGATATATTCAGTGGTTTTACTTAAGTATACTCCTGGTTTTCATTGACTTAAAAAGTGCAGGGGAAAGTATGAATTATCTATACATGTAAAAGTTTCAGAGGAAGCATTACTGTACTGTCAAAATCACCTTAGCTCAGGCACTAAAATCATGAAAGTGCTTTAAAAAATAGGTGATTTTAAAACCAATGTGATCTGGAAATTTCCTAAGTTTTTGGATATTTTGGGCTGATATTTTCAAGCTTTTCAGCAATAAAAATGACCAAGATCTTAATGACTTAAGATCTACATGGAAGTGTAGATTTCCTTGATCATGATTAAGCTTTGTAATTTACCTAAATATTCAAAGGAAAGAAGACTTTTTGAATCAAGAAAGAACAACAGCTGGAAAAAGGGAGATCTGAAGGTTGGGTGATAACCACAGATGAATCTGGCCAAACTTTTGATTTTCAGACTACTTTGTCCTAGAGAATGTATCTTCTAACAAGAGTGAAAAAAAATCTTAATTTGCTAAAAATGAGACACCTACGAAGAAGCACAAATAGTTGCATATTTGAATCGTTAAACAATATAGAGAGTAACTCTCTTCAGAGAAGCAACTTAGTAACTATGGCATGTAAATTAAGGGTTTCTGGGGCTGTTGTTTCATGTCACATTTATCCAGATTTTTTGTTTACTTGTTTTGGTGTGTTTTTTTCTTCCCTTAGCTAGTATCACAACTTGATTTTAGTAGACTAAGCTCAAAATGAGGTTCATTTTCTAACATACTTGCACAAAAAAATTTAAAAAATCTATCCTAAAGGTTTTGCAGAGCAAGTTAGGCCCCGAGTAATACAGGCAAAGTATCTTAGAATCTATTAAACAGTGCGAGTTATGGCTGGCATGATTCGACACTGTTTAAGGCAGAGTTTAAGCAGACCTGCAGCACTTGTCAAACGTCAATACTTGCTGAGGCACCTCAGGCAGAGCCCCAACTGGACACACAGCTCCTTCCAGCCTAAACCTCAAGCCATTTTCATGCACAAAGAAAAAGGCAAATAATACACGAAGGATGAAAGGAAAAGGGGAAAAAGAGGTTGACAAGATCCAAGCACAGGGATTAAAGTTTAGTTAAAAGTAGAAGCTCAGAATCTCCCCCGAATCCACCACTTTAGAATCAAACAAAAGATTTTGCATGGCGTCACGCTGAATGCTGCTAGTGTGAACTGCTGGCCCCACGGGGAAAATTTAACACACCAGACAAGTGTTCAGAGCACAGTGCAAGTGAGGCAGGAGAGTGTAGCACCTCAGATGAGGCTTCTTGTTGATCAGCCAGGAGGGAAACTCAAGGACGAAGACAAGTGCCACACCTGCTTCTGCAATGTGGCCACTAACCTACAGACCTGAGGCAGTCATCTCCGCAAACATGGTGTTCACAGATAAAATTCCATACATATTTAATAGCTTCAACTCTCTAGCTTTAAAAGTTTCTTACCCATTCAGCCCATGTCAGAGCTTGCAAACAAAAATTAGTCAGGAGCTACTACCTGGCTTTGTAGGCACAAGGTATGGTATGACTTGGCTTGGATCTCTATGGTTGCACTTTCCTCCATCCAAACCAGACCTGTGCAAGCAGTTTCAAGCTTGATTGAGCACATTTATGGTACAAACATGCAAAATAATACAGGGCATATGCAAAACATGAAACGGTCTAGGTTGCTATTTTATAGATAGATGTTTGCTCCTGGGAAACGACAAGTACGGTTTTGAAATTCCTGATGTTACAAAGGAACATGAGCTTCAATGTTGCTTGGTTGTGCATGGTCTCACCCATTATAATTGACGTATACTCATAATGTTCGTATATAATTCACAACTTTCTCCACACCCAGTCTCCCAGGCACTCAGGTCTGCGTTCTAAACTCTAATCAGGTAATCCAACATTTATACTTGCAGTTGGTTAATAAAATAAGTCCTTTATGGGTTTCCTGTATAAGACATATTGTAACTGCTTTTTACATATATGGTTTATGTTAACTAAGGATAGTTAAGATGAATAACAAAAAAATTTTTACATTCTAATATGAAAGCCATTTAAGCAGTTTAGCACATGGTGCCCAGCAGCAGCTGATGATAATACAACCATTCAAGATCAGTTTGTAAATTCCTATTTCCAATGTTTTGGGAAAAAATGATAAAAGAAAAATGCAAGATTCTGTATGCAGGATATTGCTATTAGTAGGAAATAATAATTTTATCAAATTTTATCTAATCAAAATATAGATATTTCCATATCTAAATTTTTTATCCACAAGGAGCTAAATTTTACAAAAAATGTGGATGCAAAACAGTGATTTTCATAAAAATTCCCTGCAATATCTATTTGAATTTTTCAAAAATGTACTACATTGTGACTATATGCTTTTAGGAATGCAAAAAAACCCTCACACTACTCAGAAGCATTGTTCATTATATGTAGTCAGAGTTTAGGTATATGGACTCATGGTGTTAATTTTTGTTGTTTAAATTTGTTTGTTTTCTCTTCTATTAGTATCTGCAGCACCAAGAAAGTTTAGAAAGGATAAAGGTCATTGGCAACTGTCCAATAGGACTTCAGCAGAGTGATACCTATACCAGATACATCAAGCAGTAAAAAAGTTCATATTGAACACAAGAGGTGATTCTGATAACACATGGTTAATTTTAAAAAGTTTTCTTTAAAGTTAATTGTTATTTGGTATTACTCTGTGTGTGTGTGAAGATTCCTGCCAAAACTGTGAGTATCTAGCATTTCTGAATAGCCAGTTACATCTGAAAAACTGATCTAACTGTGGTTATGGTCAGAAAAAGGAATATAAAAATAACAGTTTCTATGTGTTTGGTCATGTCTGATTACTTTTCCAACCAAAATAAAGATTTACAAATTTTTTTACTCATGTAGGCAGTCCAGAGCAAATGCATCTTTAGTAAAGTGCGCAGTAATTCATTTCTTTTTAGATATCTCCTAAAGAAATGTTATACTACTTTCCTAATTCAGAGCTACACTGCTTTGAAAGTCAGGTTATCAGGAAAAGTTTGCAAAGCTGCCAGAAAAAATAGAAGGAAAAAGAAAAAAGAAAAACCAAAAATCCCCGCTCTCAGCTTAGCCTCAAAACCAGAAAGAGAAAGAGATTTATAGGTCAGAAAACATGCCCTCAGAAGGTCAGAAAACATAACAGAATATTCTTGTGTAAAACTTACAACTTTTGACTATCATATTTAGATCTTTACTTTCTCTCTGTGCACATGGAAACTTAACATGGAATTCCTTTTGAAAACTTAAGCATGAAAGGCAATTTTTACAGCTTTCCTTCATATTGAAATCCATTTCAAGGTAAAATTTGATTGAAGTGAAATAAAATACTATGCTTTGGTTGCAAAATACTTGGGGCAAGAAGACACAGAGGAAGGATCGTACTACATTTCACATTTTGCAGTATATGATGTGGGGCCAAAGAGCATTTTCATTTCCCAGATCCAGATGCAAACCTTTTTCTTGACTGCCTATAAAGCAATGGAATATAGCATCGGAATATAGCATCTATAGAATCTTTCCCATTCAAATCTCCCTTCTGTCCCCGACCGTTCACTCCATCTGCCCTAGTTTCCACTGAGGGACTTATGTAAAAGGTAGAGGTGTCCTCCAGGATGTCCCCAAACCTGGACAAATGGAGAACCAGGACTGTGGACGTGCACCTGCCCAGCATAATATACACAGCCAAAGAAGATTATGCCCATGACTTGAATTCGCAAGCAGAGTTACAAATACATCATGAATAATATACAGGACTATGTATTAACAATAGAATTTCATATAGCAAAATATTTCATTTCATTACGGAACACCCTAGTCCTCCAGAGATAGAGCAGTAATCTTCCTAAAATTAAGGAGAAATCTGACTACAGGCCAAATACTCCCCTCAGGGAAGTCAGCGGCAAAAAAATCTACTTGACTTTAATGGTGCATGATGTTGTGCTTTACACAAAAAAAGGTCACTCATCACATGCATGGACAACAAGTCAAATGCATCTGGTTAACAAAATGTGGCTATTTTGGGCTCAGCATGATGCTATGATTATTCCTGTTGTTTATTGTTTATGTGTATGTCTATGTGTAAGCACAAGCAGAAAAACAAAACCCAAAAACTAAGTGAGATATCCATGTTCTATCAGCTGTTCTGGACAAGGATTTTGCACAAAGTCATTGACCGGTAGAATATATTTTCTCTGTTCTCAGGCTGTGTATTTCTAAGGAACTCCTGTAAATTAACTTTGATTTTGAGGAGAAAAACAAAGTCAGCAGAAAGCCCACCTAGAAATAATTTTCATTCTGCAGATTTCAGAAAGTATTTTTTCTCACAGAAATATGTTTTTCCTGTAATACCAAATGTTCAAAATATTTTCTTCGCAGACTTTCTCCCTCAACTCCTTTCTCTCCCTTTTCTTTCACTTACCAAGGCAGTAATTCCCAAATGGAAATTTTAAGTTTTGCCACTGGGTATAAAATGGGAGAAAAAAAATATATTTCGCGAGTATAGGAAAAAATTGAATAAAACTTAATGAGGAACATTTGTGGCTTGGGAAACAACCCATTTTTAAGAAAAGCTGTTTCACTCAAAGTTCTTTATCAGCAGTACAGATAGTAAGTCTGGGCAAAGGAGTCTGGGCTGGAGAAAAAGACCCATTTTCTGACTCAGATGGCATGGGGCCACATGCAGGTCTCTGGTTTATTTGTGGAAAACGAAGGGAAACAGTTTCCTGTATTGTCACAGACTCGTGCTATAGATGGTAGGTGGGTGCATGGGAGTAAGGAACAGTTTAAATTAAGGCAGAACACTTCCTGAAGTGTTTATTTTTTTCTGAAATGTTTATTTTTGAACACTCACGTGTCACAAAGGCCGATCTCATGACTTTAAACAAAACCCAGTGCCATTGCTTCCCTAAGGTTAAAATGAAGTGCAATAGAAGAATCACAACCACTTTGGCTGAGACAGAAGGAAGGTCAGCCCTCACTTTGGACTGAGGCTTGTATCAGCCAGCTGATACTTGACCTTTAGATTCCCCAGAGTTGCCACAATTTTGGGGAAGTGGCATTTGTCAGATGGCTAAAAAGGGTGACGGAAAGGCTAAGCTGGTGGCCAAGCGCAGCCATGGGCAGGTAGGAGGAAATGTGGGTTTTTTTCTGGGAAATTGGCCTTGCTTTGTCCCTGGCCATGATGTGGGGGAGTCCTGACGGAATGGCTATGGATGAGGGTGCTGCCTGGGGATGGGGCAGGTGGAGGAAGGGGAAGATTGTGAAGGGAAATATCTGCAGGGAAGTCTGCAGGTTCTGGCTGCAGGTGAGATGGCAAAGAGGGCTGTGGGGCAGAAGGGGATGGGTGGAGGCTCCGAAGGGTCTGAGCAGGAGCAGACAGTGGCCCCGGAGGAAGAGTGCCTAAAGGAGGGAGGCAGGGAGGCAGAGGGGAGGGAGGGAAGGAAGGAGGGAAGGAGGGAGGGA
>NW_009709932.1:662-18511 GCF_000703405.1 Apaloderma vittatum | reverse complement strand
TGGCTGCCGGCCGGGGTCAAACCACGACACCATGTTATGTGTATGGGCTTCCATTCAATCACAGAACCACAGAATCACAGAATGTCAGGAGTTGGAAGGGACCTCAAAAGATCATCTAGTCCAACCCCCCTGCCAAAGCAGGATTACCTAGAGTAGGTCACACAGGAACGTATCCAGGTGGGTTTTGAATGTCTCCAGAGAAGGAGACTCCACAACCTCCCCGGGCAACCTGTTCCAGTGCTCTGTCACCCTCACAGTGACAAAGTTTATAAAATATAACTTTTTTCTTTGGTTGCCTACTCTGAAATTCATATATTGGGAAAAAAAATATCAAATTGACCTTAACTTCTTCATAAACCCAATGGAAAGATATGAAGTAACTAACTCCAGGAATAAAGCAAATAATATTGTATTATATGCCATAGGCACTGACTGGATAAATTAGGACAAGAGATAAGCAATATAATTTTTTTTTACATAATATAAACAGCAAGAGAGGGCAAGTGTAGTCTTGGAAAAGTCCACCTTGTACTCAGCATGGTTGTGGCTAAGCTGGTGTTGGCATAGCCTTTCCTTGGGGCTGTGCATGAGGGGTTTTTTTTCTTTCTTGCCCTGGGACATCAGAAGAATAAGTATATTTTCTGTAATTTTTCATATGCTTTTAATGAATCACAGCTGCCTATGCCCTACAATACACAAGTCTTTAAAATATTTTACAATATTTTACAACACCTCAAGAACAATTTAGTATGCACTTCATAGAATTCTTTTTATTGATGTTTTTCATTGCTGTGTCCAAAACACTGAACCATTCGATGTTTTCCACAACATGCATGCATAACACGTGTTTCTACCAAGCTAGTTTCATATTAACAGTGTCTAGGAGTGATAATCTGGACTTTAATACTTGTTTTTAAACAATCAGATGGAAAACAGGTCGTCTCCCTTTCCATTGCCACGATCACATGCTAAATATTTTGGCATATTTATTTACAAGACAACCAGGAATTATTTGTATTCAAATTTTTAACAAGGAAGATGGCAAAACTTACCCTAATGTCACCTCAGGAAAAAAAATTACTTTATGAGAAGTATCAGGAAGTTTGTTAAAAACGGCTGAGCTCCTAAAAGTGCTAGAGCCTGTCTCAGCCATCTGCTGTGAGGTTCCCCTCTGTACACACAGGCCAATGATTATCACAGTGAAGTAGACTGCAACTTATTTTTTCAAGCTATTCTTTCCGAAAGTATAGAAGGTTCAAGAACATCAATTCCACACTATGAAAAGGAACCATCAGCTATCAGCAGCATTGATCTGATTATTTTAGAGTTGCTATAGATAAGAGACACAGAATCTTCAAGCCATATTCTTAAAGATAGACATCAAAAGATATAGATAAAGGCTCAAGTCTCTAGACACCATTGAAAAAAAATATTCTATACTTAAATAATGTTCCAAATTTGTCCCTGTTTCTCAGTATATTATTACCCTTCTCCCTTACGTATCACAGAATTTCATACTCACTTACCTTTAGTGCACTGCCTTTGGCACACATAGTTACAGGGCTGGCATGCAGCATTTATTTATGTTTAAAGGCCTTTGAGTGACATGAACAGAGAGAATACATCTAAAGGTTTTCCATGCTGCTGGGGCCTACCTTCCGCAGCTGCAGCCCCCATTCCAAGTGTTTTCATCTTTCTTCTTGCACAAAATCATTTCCCTGGATTTCTGTTCTCACCTGACATCCCACTTCTTCCCTACGTCTCCTTCACCTGTCTCTACAGAAGCTTAACTCCCTTTTTATAAAAGTCCAATCACCATCTCCAACCCTTTACATATTATCATGCTTTACAGACTGCATTGTGTCTGCCTTCAAGAGTGCATGTGTGATTGTCTTTTTCTGTAAAATACAGAAAAGAGCAAAATGCCTCCTCTACTTCATTCAAGTTATAGCAAGTTTGTAGGCTGAATATGAGCACAGCCTCACTAATCATGGATAGCACTTTGCAGAAGGCATCCCTCTTTTGTTTGTCCCTGCACAGTCCTATAACAAACATGACAGTGTTTTTCACACTGTTGTATGCCTGGATTTTTTTACACACAAATCTAGGAAAAGATACATATCACTGCTTTTGATGACACAGGAAACACACTCCATATACTTGCATAAGCAGGTACTGGGCAGTTACTGAGACAGGTTAGCAAAGAGTATTCTGTAAGAGTTACAGCTGAGTGCTCTGTTCTGTCGGAGGGCAAACTTAGACCTGTTCTGATGGACAAAGTCTCTTGGGAGGCCACCCTGAAGGATATATGAGTCCAGGAAGGCTGGACATACTTCAAGAGGGAAGTCTGAAAGGCACAGGAGGAGGCTGTCCCCATGTGCCAAAAAATGAATCAATGGAGAAGGAAACTGGCCTGGCTAAATAGAGACCTTCGGCTGGACCACAAAAAAAAAAAAAAAAATAGGAGAGTCTATGAAGACTATAAAGATGTGAAGGGAGAAAATTAGGAAAGCCAAAGTGCAGCTAGAGCTCAACCTAGCTATAGCTGTTAAGGATAATAAAAAAATATTTCTATAAAGTTATTAACAACAAAAGGAGGACTAGGGAAAATCTCCATCCTTTTTTGGAAACAGAGGGAAACATAAGTGACAACGGATAAGGAAAAGGCTGAGGTGCTCAATGCCTATTTTCCTCAGTCTTTAGCAGTGGAACTAGCTGTTCCCCAGACACCCAGCCTCATGAGCTAGCAGACAGGGAGGGGAAGCAGAATGAGGTCATCACAATTAAAGAGGAACTGGTCAGTGACCTACTATGCCACTTAGATGCACACAAGTCTATGGGGCCAGACGGATTACACTCAATGATGCTGAAAGAGTTGGCAGACGTGCTCACCAAGCCACTCTCCATTCTTTACCTGAAGTCCTGGCTAACTGGGGAGGTCCCAATGGACTGGAAGGTAGCAAATGTAACACCCATCTACAAGAAAGGCAGAAAGGAGGATTTGGGAAACTACAGACCTGTCAGTCTGACCACAGTACCAGGGAAGGTCATGGAGCAGATCATCTCAAGTGCCATGATGCTCCATACAGAGGAGAATCAGGGGATCAGACCCAGTCAGTGTGGGTTTATGAAAGGCAGGTCCTGCCTGATGAACTTGATCTCCTTCTATGACAAGATGATCTGACTACTGGATGAGAGAAAGGCTGCAGATATTGTCTGTTTAGAATTTGAAAAGCCTTTGACACTGTTCCCCACAGAATTCTGATGGAAAATCTAGCTGCTCATGGCTTGGATGAGCTGGATAAAGCACTTGGATCTGCTGGTTAAAGCACGGGCTGGATGGACGTGTCCTAAGAGTGGTGGTCAATGGAGTTAAATCCAGCTAGTGGCTGGTCACAAGTGGTGTTCCCCAGGGCTCAGTGTTGGGACTATTTCTGTTTAACATCTATATTGATGATCTTAATAAGGACATAGAGAGTATCATCAGTAAGTTCGCAGACGACACCAAGTTAGGTGGGAGTGTTGATCCACATGAGGGTAGGGAAGCCCTACAGAGAGACAGATTGGATTGATGGGCCAATGTTAACAGTATGAGCTTCAACAAGGTCAAGTGCCAGGTCCTGCACTTGGGCCACAACAACCCCATGCAACGCTACAGGCTTGGGGAAGTGTGGCAGGAAAGCTGCCTGGCAGAAAGGGACCTGGGGGTTCTAACGAACAAGAGGCTGAATATGAGCCAGCAGTGTGCCCAGGTGGCCAAGAAAGCCAATGGCATCCTGGCCTGTATTAGAAATGGTGTGACCAGCAGGAGTAGGGAGGTGATTGTGCCCCTGTACTCGGCACTGGTGAAGCCACACTGAGTATTGTGACCAGCTTTGGGCACCTCAATACAAGAAAGATATCAAGGTGCTGGAGCGAGTCCAGAGGAGGGCAACAAAGCTGGTGAAGGGCCTGAAGAATAAATCTTACAAAGAGTGATTGAAGGGGCTGGGCTTGTTTAGTTTGAAGAAGAGTAGGCTGAGGGGAGACCTCATCACTTTCTACAACTACCTGAAAGGACATTCTAGAGTGGTTGGTGCTGGTCTCTTCGCACAGATAATTAGCAACAGAACAAGAGGGAATGGCTTCAAACTGCAACAGGGTAGGTTTAGACAGGACGTTAGGAAAAAAATTTTCACAGAAAGAATAGTCAGACATTGGAATAGGCTGCCCAGTGAGGTGGTTGAGTCATCATCCCTGGATATGTTTAAAAGTCATTTAGATGTGGTGTTGGGGGATATAGTTTAGGGGTGAACTTTGTAGAGTGGGGTTAATGCTTGGACTTGATGGTCCCAAGGGTCTTTTCCAATCTGAATGATTCTATGATTCTATGACAGGAGATGCAGGGGTAGTGATTCCGTAGGGTGAGGTACGGGACAGACTGCTGTGAGGACAACTGGGCTGGAAAGGGAAGCATCAGCAATCACCATAGCTGTGACATGTCATCCTTTCCCAGAGTCTTCCACCACTGCACCTTCCCAGTCTAAACTTCTGATAGAGGACGAAGAGCCAGAAATAACCAATTTATGGCCCTTCCCTGGTACAGCTGGAATATATTTCCCTTCCCTGTTCAGTCCCCATATGTTGCCTGATCTAGTTGAGAGGCGTCCCTGACCATGTCAGGGAGGATGGACCAAATGATCTCTAAGGACCCTTCCAGCCTAGGCCATTCTATGATTCTATGGCTCTTCCCTAGTATAGCTGCCAGACATGCAAGGCAGCAGCCTTCTTTGTCTGGGCCTGCAGGCGCTTACACTACAGTGTATGTAAGCTGTTTAAATCAACAGAAGGCTCAGGCAAATGTGGGGCAATGCAATAGGCTTTCATGTCCTCCAGAGACTTGCCTCTTGCATTCACCATAAAGAAACTGAAGTTCAATTAAATACAGGCTAAGAGCCTAGATTCACCATAGGAAGGATTTTCTTTAACAGATTGTAAAAGGCTAAAACTCAGATGCTAGAAAGAAAATGTCTCTTAACTCCCTCCAAGGGATTTCTCCCATCTTTCACTGAGGCATCAGGCTTTAGTCAGGGAAACACAAAGGAGCTTTTCTGATCCAGTGTCACAGGTCTTCATGTCCTTCTGATTTATTTTTTTTTAAACCACTGGTAACAAAGTTTAAAGAAAATTTTGCAATATTGCAAGCATCTCCAAGATGAAACTATGTTTCATTCTGTGTTAATAAAGCAATAGGACGGTGAACACGATGATGCAGCACAGATGGTACCATCCAGAAATTGTTGATTTTCTGCTGCTTGTTTGCCCAGGCCACAGAGCCACTATGGGTGCTTTCCTGCTCTGAAGGAAATACACTGCGGACAGGAAGACAAAAGCTCTATTTGCTCATACTTCATGAAAGGGAGATGGAGGAAGATGGGTGCCCATTATGAAATGTTGTGGTTTTTTCATTTTGTTTTGGTTGAGTTCTTTCACCTAGATGGTAGATGCAAGCAGATGGACAAGATTTTGGTTATCAGTCTGAGGGGAAAAAATGGTACCTCCTTTGCCACAATCACCTCAGGTGAAGAATTAGTAGGTGGGTGGGACTGTGCTGAAGGCATGTTCATTAAGGATGGAGTCAGCATTCTCCATCACAGAAGAGAAATAGTGTCATTCTGCCCGTAGGGTAACAAGAGTGAACAGGAAAGAGAATCACTCCTGATATCACACCACTTCAGCTTTCAGCGTGTAACAGGCATGGGGGTATGTAAGCTTAAAGAAGACACAGTAGGAATTTCATGCCATTTTGTTTGAGCTGGACTACATATCTTATGAAACATCAGTGGGTCTTGTTTAGCATTTGCATGTCAAGTAAAAAGCACAAAAAAAAAGGCTAACGAGGATGAGATTTTAAAAGTCTGTGACTAACTCAAACTGGAAAGCTGATACTTCTATTGAAGTTGCAGTGCACTAGCACTAAGATTTAATTCTCCTCCAGCAGTAAGTGTGCAATGGAAAATCTCTTCCGCAATACATTAGCAAAGAGTGGTAAATACAATGGTGAAAGCTAGAGTGGAGGGAGGGCCAAAGCAGATATAGAGAAACTGATGCATAAAATGATATATAGACAGATTCACTATTGTGAAATGTAACTTCAGAAATTTAGGCTCTTCTGAAAATCTAAAGCACAGGCCCAACCACATATCAGTTGAGCACTTGGAGGGCTCCTGTTTAGCATTTGTATGTCAAGGTAAACGCACCATTTTCACACTGACTGCATCTAACCCTTAGTGACTATTTTTCAATTGAAATCATCACATTTTGGAAGAGACTCAAGTCACAGACTTGTGCCTGCCACATATTGGATCAGCAGAAGAACTTCTATCTGAGACCAAGGTTATTTGGATCTGAACTCACTGGTTTCCAGGTCAACTCTCCATGATTTACTTCACCTCTTGATATTTACTTTGAAACTTGAATGCTGCTTTCTGAAACACCGTTGGTTTTATTGTTATCTTGCTTTTGATATATATCGCTAAAATAGACATTCATACAGACTCTGTCGAAAAAAATGTGTTTCAACACACAGCGAAGAACAAATTCTATCTTTCCCAGGCCACTGTGGAAGAAACAATGAAAAACTTATTTTTCCCCTAGCAATTCTAATTAATTTATTACACTGACATGCCACATTTACCATTCTTCTTTAATTACAAAGTTGACATAAACATCCCATGATGTCACATCTGTGCTGATGTATACTGTTCAAGTCTTTCTTTGTGCAAATAAGATGTAAGAGAGGAAGGAATTAATCACTATGACAAATTGTCAGAATAGCGCTTTCGAAAAGTTGAAGTGGTTACCTTGCAATCAGGAAAAGAAAGGTGGGGGGGAGTCCATTTTAAAAGTTTGTCAAGCAAACACAAAGATGAGAAGCGTTAATTAAAATATCTGTTACTGGCTTTCCTCTGGTAATGCCTGGGAGCACTAGTCTTAGTCTGGTCTCTAGCCTCCTGCACTCTCCTCATTTCTAATGAGGTACTTACTTACACACCAGAGTCCATGTTCTCACAGATGTTTTCAAGTGACCTTGAAGAATGCAGAGTCCTAGTGCCACTGTACATACAGCATCTGGGGCACATTATTCTTGAAGAAAACCCATTGTTGTTTTAAGAAATTATTGTAATGAACTTTTATTATTATGGCTAACCTAATCAGCTGCAAGACTATTAGAGCAGCAGAGGAGGTCTGCAATGAAAAGCAATGCAACAGGAAAACACGTCAATTGGTTTGAGGGTGTTGTTTCTTTGCTTAGTGGTACTTTGCTATTATTATAAGCAGTTAATCTGTTCTGGTCACTGATGAATCCCACCTAATATGTAGTCCTGAGGAAGGGCACCATTTGAAGAATGCATTCAGCACTCCAGCATCATCAAATGTTCTAGGCTAATTCTGCATATTGATAGACCATCAGTGGGCCTCAGGCAGTTTATATTCAGTTGACCTAGGTAAAAGTTTGGTTAATACTATAGTCACTGTTCTCAATCCAATGCAAAGCACATTTGCACAGAACTATCACTTATCAGGTAAAACAGAATTTCTGGGGAAAAAAGAGGACATGACCAAACTAATTTTAAGAAATCAGGAAGCATTATACCTTCAGTTTATAAGTAACCACCAAGGCCAGCTCTGTTACTTAAGATAAAGAAATATTTTACAATAATTATAATTGTCATAGACAAGGGTGACCCAACTTATACTAAAAGATGAAAGCTGATATCCCTTACATTCTATGCACTATTGTATCACTGAAAAAATCTTCTCACAAGAAACACTAAATTTTTGTGAGTCCTCCAGATGCTTGACTTTATCCCAGAGTTCTTTCCAGGGATATTACACAGAATCACAGAATGGCATAGGCTAGAAGGAACCTTAGAGATCATCTAGTCCAATCTCCCTGTCATGGGCATGGATGCCTCTCAACTAGATCAGGCTACTCAAGGCTCCATCCAACTTGGCCTTGAACACTTCCAGGGAGGGGGCAGCCACAACATCTCTGGGCAATTTAGTCCAAAGTCTTGGTGCCCTCATACTGAAGAATTTCTTCCTGAGGTTCAATCCAAATCTATTCTCGTCAACTTAAACCCATTTCCCCTTGTCCTATCAGTGGACACTCTTGTAAAGAGTCTTTCCCCAGCTTTCCTGTAGGTTCCCTCAGATCCACGTCCCTCTTATGGTGGGGGCACAAGAACTGGAAGCACTTGTGCAGTGTTCTATAAAATAAACTCAATCATTATCAGTCATTATCTTTTACACCTCCTAGACATCAATTTTGGAGAAAAAATGTAAGGGTAGGATTTTAATGACTGTTGTCATCTTACTGCCTTTTTATTGAAACTCTTCAGCTTCTGACACATCCACTTGAAAATTAGATTTCAAGTTCTGTATTTAAGATGGAATACTCAACTCTCTAATTCCATAAGGGCTCTATAATTCCTTCATTGCATTACTTTAAAAACTGCCATTTCTGATTGTTGATTTTCATTGAGAAGCTCCTTCTACTGACCTGCCTACAGTGTGTCACAATCATGAGTACTCAGACAACATTTACAGCCTATCCAAAACTGATCACATGAAACTTTCCTCAGGAGATTGTAATAGCCTCACATCTGTGTTGAATTTAACATATCACTGTAGGCTAATGGCTGTAACACCACTCATCCATTAGGCACCTATGAGTGACAGCTCAATATGAGAAGTATATATGATCATTTTCTGTGAGTTTCTTTGCTGGTGCATTGTAACTTCACCAAGTGAATATATTTATCTGAACACTTAATATTTTACATAAATTTTGTACAAATAGAGTAATTAATTTACATGTGGCTCACACTCCCAAAATGTTTGCCTTCAATTCTCTTATAATGATACTCACTTGTTGGTCCTACTTCTAAGCTGCAGTGGACAGTTGTTTTTGAGATTATAAAATTTTAACTTTTAGGCAGAATAGGAAGAGTATAATACCTTATTACCTATAAGGATCAGATCAGGCTGCTTGATGCAGCTTGGAATTTATCTTTTCTGTCATGTCTTCACAAAAAAAATGTCTGCTGCAAAAACAATTGTTTAATAACTTTGAAGGCATATTGGGACGGGGAAGGAAAAAAATCAACTAAAAAGGCTCAAGGACTGAGATTAGGACAAGGAGGGTTCATTCACCACTTACGGTCACAGGCAAAAACCAGAGTAGACTTGGGGAGAAAAAAAAACCAAAAACCTGTCAGACTCAAGTCCATGATACATATATTTAAAAAAAACCAAACACGATCACAATACATTTCCTTAGCTCTCAAGAACTATTAACCCAGTCCAATTAGTTTTCTTCATCTTCAAAATAGTCTATAAATGTAGACCTCTTAAAAAGTAGCACAGTAGATACATAGGTGTCACACCACTATCTTATAAATGATCATGCTACATCAAAGAATTTACTTAATATACTTGAAAGGAGAAAAGACCAAGGCTCAATAACAGTGTTAGGAATCAGAAACATTTTACATTTAATCTTTAGTGCAAACGCATATATCTGTTGCTGTAGTCTTTCATTATTCATTAAGGTCTGATCCACTGCCCCCTGAAGTAAATGAAAATACTTCTACTACAGTCCTAACTGGAAAGCATACTTTGGGAAAAGTGCCTTCAGTCACACTGAATGGGAAAAACTGGAACAGTTCCAGCAGCAGAAACTGCAGCTTTGTTGTCAAAGAAACATTCACTGATTATATCACCACCAGGCAAGTTTTCTGGGGCAGAAACAACAGGGGTATTCAAGCACCAATTAGATGCACTTTTGCAGATATATCTAGTTGAGAAGGGATAAAATATCTAAGGTTGCAGCTTGCCAAATTGCCTTTTGGATCCTAACACTTGTTCCTTTTTCTTTTGGAAGAAAACGCAAGGCACTTAGGGCCTATGCAGAATACAAAGAAGATCTTCACTTTCTCTACCTAGAGCAAGCATTAGAATTGTGCATTTGATCCTTATAGGAAATATAAAAAAAACGCCACAAACATTAGCAGTGTTGGCCATTGGCAATTAAATGTACTTTTGTCATCTGGAAGGTTGAACTGCATGTGGTGCAAGCAAGGATGGATGGAATAAACTAATGCCTGGCAAAGTGTCTGAGTCTCCCAAAGGGCCAAAGTATTTCAAGAAAAAGGTTGCACCCAGCATCAGCAGGCCTGTATCAATGTGGAATGCCTCCCCTCACAGTTATTGGCAGGCAGGTTTCAGAGAAACTGCTAGAAGTTTCTGGCTAGTTTGGGTCTAGCCCACTACCCTATGTGTATATCCCAGTACCCTATGTGTATACCCCAGAAGTTGGCTGGTAGACGATGGGAGGCTGAGAAGACTTTGATTGACCAGAACTCAGATTCAACTGAGTTTTAAAAAGGAGTCCTGCCGGGGGCTTGTTGGAGCAAGTCTCTTTGGAGCAACAGGTCCTGCAGTTGGGGCACAGCCTCCTCCTTGGTTTGGGATGCCAGCCAAGGTGACTTCTCGAGGTTGAGAGTCCTCATCTTTGTATGGGTGAGTGTATATGCAATCCAGATCATTATTCTCAGTTTAAAGGTTGGGTATAGTGTAGTAACTGCTCTTCTCAACCGATATCAGAACTTGTGAATTTGGGGGAGCTTTTCATTGTTTAATAAATACGTTTTAATTACGCTTGTGGATTGACTGAGAATGGGAGTGCTCCTCGCAATCAATCAGCAAAGCTGACCACACTAACTGTTTTTTAAACTCTATTGACCTCCATTCTAGGACAAATTCAAGTCAGTCAAAGTTTCCTGGTAGGAACGCCAGCTGTAATATCTCATCGAAACACTCAGTTCACTGGCTATGGATTCCAGCCATATGTGGTCTTTTTATAAAGTTTTATTGGCATGAAAACTCCTAGTAATAGTGCTTTGGCCTGTCCAGTCTTTGCAAATTATTTATCAAAGTATTCTAAAAGCTATAAAAAATATTATTTCTAATTCCTTGTAGCTGATGACATGATGTTGAGACTCGGCTTCTATGCATGGCTGAATGAGTGACTGTAGGAGAAAGCGATCTGGCTTTATAGAGCTTCCTAGCAGATGAGTACCTCATCAAGCAAACAACAGCAATTTTTCTCCAACTGGGAGCTCAGTAGTGTACAAAGAAAACAAAGTTCAAATCCAGGAGAGGATTAGGGAAATACCCTTTAGAGACATTTTCATGGATTTAATAGAAAAGAAGAACAAGATGAGGCAGTCTTGAAGTGAATCTATAAGGCTCTATTACAAAGATTAATAGAAGCTAAGTTATTTTAATCTAAAACATGTGTATGGCAGTGTAAATGTATAAAAATAAATCCAGGTTATGAGGCACTCTTGAACAGCTGTAACCAAGAATAGTTTTTTGATGTGTACTGTGCAGCTATATTTTCATTAAGCAGAGTAAATTCTCTCCCAGTGCAACTCCTCTTTTGTAATCCTGTTGTTTGGCTGAACAGGATCTAACACACCCTGGTCTGAGTACAGGCAAAACCAAAGACTTCTAAGTATTTGTCTGCACAAGGGTGTTTGATAGTTTTTCATAATGGTATATACAGATTGTATCTTTTTCAGTTTTGGCCTTTACAAGTTTTAGAGAGTTATGAAATGGCTTCCACAACTATTGTCGGAAATGATAGGAGCAAATACTGCTAAGTACTAAGATGGTTTCAGTTGCTGCCAGAATTCATGTTTTTAAATAAGACTCTGTCATGGGTTTGAGTTTGGCAGGGGTTTTGGTAGCAGAGAGAGGGCTGAGGGGAAAGACTCTTGTCAGACCCACCTCAGGCCAAGGCCAGGCCAATTAGCACCTCCACGATCAATATATTTAAGAGGGGACACTTCCTCTTTGTCTCTTTTTCTCTCTGTATCCTGTCTTTTGTGTTGGGGAGTTTTTCTGTTTAGAGGAGGAGGAAGTGAGAGGAGAGCAAGACATGTGATCAGTGAGAAAGAAAGGAAGAAAGACACCAGAGCAGAGCTCTGCGAATAGAGGTGGTATGTGGAGGACCCCATGCCAAGAGGGAAGAGAGACCACGAAGGAGCAGAATATGTGCCTGAAGTGACCCACAGCTCTGAGTGGGATGGACTCGTGGAGAGGTTTTCCTCCCATGAGATGGACACCACATGGTATCAGGGGAAGACTGTGATGAGCCCTCCTTCCAAGAGGGAAGGATTGCCATGGACAAATGTAATGGTCAAACAGAGTTCACCCCTCACCCCTTGGCCCCCTTTTGCACCAATGGGGTGGAGGACATATCCAGGAAGAAGGGAGGGAGTGTATTTTCAAGATCGTGTTGTATTTATTTATGTATTCCCCTCATTATCCTACTCCGATCTGGTTGGTGGCTGCTGGTGGTATATTAAATTTATGTTTTCTCCCTGAGCCTACTCTAGTTTTTGCCTTTGACCAAAAGTGGTGAATGAACGCTCCCAGTCCTAATCTCAATCCTTGAGTTTTTTAGTTGAATTTTTCTCCCTCCACATCCCTAAAGGGACAAGGTGGGGGGAGGAGTGAGCAAGCGGCCACATGGTTCTTTGTTGGCAGCTTGGACAGTCAGCTCAGACCACTACAGAATTGCAGTGAGATTCGATTAGAATGAATTCTGGAACAATTCAAAGCATGGTATTTAAGTCACATTGATCATTCTGATTATCAAATTTGCTTATTTTATATGCTCCATCATGGACTTGCAGTGCCTGTATAAGCATTCTCTTTTAGAAAGTTCATTATGCAGTAACTGCACCATTTTTTCTCCTTAACCACAGATTCTATAGACATCTTCCATGAAAGAGCCATAAAAATTGTAGGGATATGGCTCATGCTACATTGCTCTGTTAGAGTTTTTTAGACGTGACAAAGCTGAGGAGGCTCTGTTCATGCATCTATACTCTGAATGCATCTTCACAGATGAGAGGAATCAGTGACAGTAATTGCAATGTCAAGATCTCACTGAGTAACTCTCTCCCTACTTCTTTTGAGAATGCAGCAAAAGAAAGACAGATGTCAGATTCTCCACAGAGCATTTCTCTACTTTCCACAAATTTGCTATGCAGCACAGAGGTGGGGAAGAAAAGTGTCTGTGGTAGCCACAAGCAATTTTTTACATTTGTAAACTCCATACTAAATATAAAGCAGCTAACAATATCAAAATATTTGCTCTGACCCATGTAGATAGCAACTACAAGCATTAGGAGGGAGCAATCCAAGACTTTGAGTAAATACAAGCTTTTCAGATTTCCCACAGATTTTTATAATTGCCCTATTTAGATGCTAGCACTGTCAACTCACTAGATGTGGTAACTGATAAAAGAAAGAAGCTATATACCAGCATATTCAAACTTTCTAGTTTGAAGTGTAAGAAGAAACAACTCTATAACATGAGAGTTCAAAGAGGTAGTTAAAAAGCCTTGCTTGCTGGATTGAGAGTGGGCTTTGCAGTTCTTTCATTTTGGCATCAACATACTAAGTAGGTCTTCTTGATTGGGCTCTGAGCAACCTGATCTAGTTCAAGATGTCTCTGCTCTCTGTAGGGGGGTTGGACTAGATGGCCTTTAAAGGTCACTTCCAGCCCAATGCATTCGATGATTCTATGATTCTATTTCTCTTTATAATCCAAATGTCTTATCACTTCTCGATGTTCTCATGGCAAAGAAATAAAGACGAAAACAAAAATGAAAAAAAAACATCCACAAATCAATAACAGCAACAACAACAACAAACAAAAAAATACACAAAAAAAATCCCAACTAACCATGCCACAAAATCCTTAAGGGACAAATCAGAAACACTTATCTAAGGAACTCTCATTAACAGATTTCACAGAATTGTCAAGGTTGGAAGGGATGTCCAGAGATCATCTAGTCCAACACAGCTGCTAAAACAGTATTGCATCTGGGTCGAGGCAATCCAAGCACCAATATAGGCTAGGCAGCGGTTGGTTTGAGAGCAGCCCTAAAGAAAAGGACTTGGGGGTACTGGTGGACAAGAAGCTCAACATGAGCCATCAGTGTGCACTTGCAGCCCAGAAAACCAGTCGTGTCCCAGGCTGCATCAAGAGGTGCGTGGCCAGCAGGTCGAGGGAGGTGATTCTCCCCTCTACTCCACTCTTGTGAGGCCCCGCTTGGAGTACTGTGTCCAGTTCTGGAGCCCACAGTACAAGAAAGATATGGACGTGCTGGAGCATGTCCAGAGAAAGGCCACGAGGATGATCAGAGGGCTGGAGCACCTCTCCTATGAAGACAGACTGAGAGAGTTGGGGTTGTTCAGTCTGCAGAAAAGAAGGCTCCAAGGAGACCTCATTGTGGCCTTCCACTATCTTAAGGGGGCCTACAACAAAGCTGGGGAGGGGCTTTTTAGGATGTTGGGTAGTGATAGGACTAGAGGGACTGGATTAAAGCTAGAGATGGATCGGTTTACATTGGATGTTAGGAAGAAGTTCCTCACCATGAGGGTGGTGAGACACTCGAACAAGTTGCCTTGAGGGGTGGTAGAAGCTCTATCTCTGGAAGTTTTTAAGGCCAGGCTGGATGGGGCTCTGGGCAACCTGGTCTAGTGGGGGATGTCCCTGTCCCTGGCCCGTTGGAACTAGATGATCTTTAAGGTCCCTTCCAACCCTGACAATTCTATGATTCTATGATTGCATCAAGGTGGGTTTTGAAAGCCTCCAGAGATGGAGACTCCACAATCTCCCTGTGCAGCTTGTTCCAAGGCTTTGTCAGCCCTCAAAGTAAAGAAGATATTCCTCATATTTGAATAAAACTTCCTGTGTTCCAGCTCGTGTCCATTGCTCCTTGTCCTGACATGAGGCACTACTGAAAAAAGTCCAGCTCCATCCTCCTTGCACCCACCCTCTAGATATTTATAGACATTGATAAGGTCTCTGAGTCTTATCTTCTCCAGGCTAAACAGTCCCAGCTCTCTCAACCTTTCCTTACAAGAGAGATGCTCCAGTCCCCTAATCATCTTCGTTGCCCTCCTCTGGACTCTCTCCAGCAGTTCACTGACTGTCTTGAACTTGGGAGTCCAGAACCGAACCGGACACAATATTCCAGATGGGGCCTCAGCAGGGCAGAACAGAGGAAGAGGATGACCTTCCTTGACCTACTGGCCACACTCTTCTTAATGCACTCCAAGGATACTGTTTGCCTTAACCACGAGGACACATTGCTGGCTCACAGTTTACTTATTGTCTACTAGGAATTCAATATCCCTCTCAGGGCTGCTTTCCAGCAGGTCTACCCCTAACCTAGACTGATGTATGGGATGTTCCTCCCCAGGTGCAGGCCCCTGCATTTGTTCTTGTTGAATCCCATTTGGTTCCTCTTTACTCAACACTCCATCCTGTCCAGGTCACACTGGATAACAGTAGAGCCCTCTGGTGTGTCAGTCACACATTCCAGTTCTGTATGATCAGCAAACTTGCTGAGGATACTCTTTTGTCCCCTCATCTAGGTCACTGATAAATATGTTGAATAAGATCAGACCTCTGAGGAACACCACTGGTTATATCATCTAAATTTTAATTAATTTAATCTAAACCTTAGAATGCTTTAGTTTCAATCCCCCTAACAGTGTTGAAAAAAGCAATGTTTTTTCAATTTTAACAACACATGGAATATGCAAGTTCATGGCTGCAAAGCAGCACAGGACAGAACAGCTCCCATGACATGGTCCAACTTACCTCTTCAGACAGGAGTGGCAGTGAGTGCAATTCAAAGATGGCAGGTATTACTCCACGGCACTCATCTCTCTCTTTGTCTCAGGAGCCCGGTGCAGAGTGACTGGATATTTGCAGTGGCAGCATGCTGGGATAAAACAAACCCCACACAGAACTCTTGGGAGAAAGGACTGCCTAGAGCTAACACCAGTTTTTAAAGTCAAGCCCAACCAGCCCGCTGGCTTGGTAGCATCTCAGGCTGCAAGGGGCTTCAAAAACTCTCCCTGGATGTTTCGAAGGCCAGGATGGAAGGGGCTTTGAGCAAACTGGTCTAGTGGGAGGTGTCCCTGCCCATGGCAGGAGGTTGGAATCGGATGATCAGTAAGGTCCCTTCCAACCCAAACCATTCTATGATTCTGTAATTGGCCTATAACTGCACAGTGTAATACAGCTTTCCTCCAAACACTGTGAGGCATTTCAGAATAATATGGACAAATTCTGCTAGAAATTCACTTATAAGGTGTTGTTTATTAAATTACTTTAAAATCCATTCCAAAATGAATGTATGGTTTTTAATAAAAACAAATGTCTGCATGTCAGAGTGGGCTGGTAAAGAATAGAAAGCAGTCCAGGGTAAAGGCTAGTGATACAGCAAGAAAGAGCATTTCTTTCACACTCAGTGCTTCATATTTCCCTCTGGGAACTTCTAGGTTTGAGCATCATCAGCTGGAAGGAGTGCAGTGAGCTAGCAGAGGGGCCATGGTGGGGGTGTGGGGATACAACTCTCAGGAGAGGGGCATCAAGAGCCCAGGGTCCTCCCCAGTAGATTTCTAGATGTCATTCCGAAACTCTTTATTGCCCACATCCACCAAAATAATCTCCATTATTTCCTGCAATTTAGAAAACAAGTGGCGTCATTCAGTTTAAACACAATGGCTTCAGCTTTTGAATCCAACAAAGCTGAACAACTTACACACTGTTCAATCTCCTCCAAGGGTACTGATAGACACAATATGCCCTCTGTTTTCTGTGGAACAAGAAGTGTACACATTATTGTGTCATTACTCTGTATAATCTTAACTAGCTGAACAGCACCTAGAAAAATTCAATTTCAAAGAATTAGTTTTACATTCCCAAGTAAGTCTCAGGCACTGTACAATCATGCCATCTGCTGGGCAGACAATTTTAGCTATCAGCAAAAGCTGAGGAATCTGGCCAATATTTTGTTAAGCATACTGCAATCCTGGCAACTGAATTTTCACTTTTTTTTTATATATATAATTGTGTTGCGAGAAAAAGGATCACCAGGCGATACAGTCACTGCTCGAAACGGAGATGAAAGAGTAATACTGCTGGTACCTAAGGGACCCCCAACTAACCAGCCTGACCTTACTGCCAAGTCTTTCTTCAGGTCTGCTTAATTCCAAAGGCTGAGATGATCTCCCCCCCCCCCAAAAAAGTGACCTTAAAAACACCTAAGTAGAATTTCCTGCTTAAATAGTAGATTACATGCAAAACCAAAAAAAAATCAGAAGAAAAGGTTCAGTTTCCACCCCTAAAATCCTCTTCCTGCTGCATTCTCTCAGCAGTGATAAATGCAGATGGCCCTGAGGAAATGAGCTGAAATAAACTTGAACACAGGAATAATTTAGTGGCCATTGGGACTGTCAAGATTTTGGCTCTATCACCACTTGGCATGGCCAGATTCCTTAAATTTGCCAGGCTTTGGTTCCCCTCTTTTTCATTATATATAAAAACATAATCAAGGCTAGGCTTCGTGAAGGAAGATATGGGAAGGGCTCTACCCACACTTGCTACAAGCGCGCTGATGGCTAAAAAGGCCAATGCGGGACAGGCAAGTCCAGTTGCAAAAGGCACAGCAGAAAGTCTCCTTAGGTGGTATTGGTGAGGTATGGTTCTTTCTGCGTTGTCTTTTCTCCTCGAGACTAATTCTACGTGCATTCTCAAAGGAGGCAGCAGTGTCTTCACATCTCCCAGCTGGAGGCCAGAGTGGACCACTGATGGTAGCCAATACGGCCAAAACTGAGGTATTGTCTCAGAGAGTCCTTGTATCTCCTCTTTGGGGCTCCTCTCTTGCGGCAGCCGGGGGGGGGGTTTACCTAGAGCAACACCTTTG
>NW_009709932.1:0-410 GCF_000703405.1 Apaloderma vittatum | reverse complement strand
AAACTTTGTACTTTTCTTCAGGTGTTTATTGCACCAGACTCTTTTATGGAGTTTTCCAAAAGCTCTGTATGCCTTTGCTAACCTGTTGTCCACCTCTTTGTCAATCTGACCATCTGAGGAAATGATGCTTTCTAGGTAGCTGAACTGCTGGACTGACTTAAGCTCTGATTTGTCTATAGTGATGTGGGGATGATGGGAGACTTCCTGAGGTGCAGGTTGGTAAAGAAATTCTGTCTTCTTCCCGCTGACTTCCAGCCCAAAAAGCTCAGCAGCCTCTGCTGGATGTTAAACGCTGCAGAGCTGCTTCAGTGTGAGCAACGAGGGCGGCATCGTCAGCAAAAAGCAGCTCTTGGACAAGGTGATTTAGGGTCTCAGTGCAGGCCTTCAGTCGCCTTAGGTTGAACAGGTTA
>NW_009709931.1:19427-20058 GCF_000703405.1 Apaloderma vittatum | reverse complement strand
CCCGCCCAGCCGGTTCCAAGGATAGGAGCACATGAGCTGGGACAAGCAGTGGGAAAGATTCTGTGCTTTGGGATTTTGTGGATGGAAGCTCTTCTGCCTGAGGCCGGTGTAACCCTAACCTAATTCAAGCTCGCTCATGGCCTGTGTGAAAGCCCCGATCTGTTCCAGCCCTCCGCTGTCTCATACCTTCTTTCTTTCCTCCTTGGCGCCGCTGCTCTCTGGGTGATGTTGCATCACGTCATACTGGTGCCACGTGCCAAAGCAGATGAGGGTGAGCTTAATTCAGGCGGTTGTAACCCTGCTGGAACAGCGTGGCTGGTGGCAGAGAGCACAGCAAGCTGGGGGCACTTGTGAATGAATTCCTGGGGTGTGGAATCCCTCTCCTGTGCCACGGGCATGTTGAACCCGGGATCTTCGTGGTGCAACCAGAGACACTGTGCTGCAGCACCAGGATGAGGGATGGAGATTCTGGGGACACCGTGATGACAGATACGTCGAGGGCCAGACCTCATGCCTGAGGGCGTCTCAGTGCGCAGCCTGGCAAGGTGTTAAAAATTTGATTTCATAGAACCACAGACTGTCAGGGGTTGGAAGGGAGCTCTAGACATCACCCAGTGCCACCCCCTGCCAG
>NW_009709931.1:6963-18950 GCF_000703405.1 Apaloderma vittatum | reverse complement strand
GCTCCCCCCCTTCTACCCCCCCCAGGGAAGCCGTGGGCCTTCTTGGCCACGAGGGCACTGCTGGCTCATGGCCATCCTGCTGCCACCAGCACCCCCAGGGCCCTTTCCCCTGCGCTGCTCCCCAGCAGCTCAGTCCCCATTTAATCCAATGATTTCAGGCACTGGAGAGCGAGAGTCCCCTTGAGGATCAGCCATCCCAGCTCTGCTGCGTCAGCGTGTACCTGTTGGCCAGCGAGCTGCTGGCAGCTGCGGCTTTTGTGCACGGTGTTGGGTTTCAGCTTGAGCACAGGCCCCTGGGTGGTATCAGCGCGGGGAGAGGAATAAATACTCCACGAATACAAGCAGATTCTGAGAAATGGCGTTCAAGTATTACACTCCATGTCGGTAGCTCAGCGTCGCCGCTGTCCTTCGGCAAGGGAGCTGTTAATCGAACGGGCTGCGGTGTTCTTAAGTGCGTGCGATGAGGAGGGTTTGAAGTGACCAAGGAGAGAAAATTAATTAACTTCAGGAAACCCTCCTTTTCTGTGGAGAATTAAGGTGGAATATCCTATAGTGCACTTACATGGTGGTAAGTTTGAGCAAGTGGCTTTAAAAGGGCAAGTGTGCCACAAAATCTGTGCTTTCTAGCTTATTAAATCTTCTTTTATCTGGCTTAATATTAACTGAATATTCTTGCCTCTAACCAAAGTTTGAGTGAACCATGGGTAGTTGTGGCTCTCAGGCATGTTTGTGTTGACACCATCAGAACATGTGCGTTCTTCCTAGTTTTGGAATAGATATTAAAAGCCTTTAATTTTGCATTTATCTCATTAAACCAGCGTGATGAATCACAGTGTTTAGATTTGGAAGGGTTGTATCGATACAATGTTGCGCGGATTGTATCTCCTTGGAAGGAACTGGACTTGACATAGAAGATCATTCCGGTCTTGTTCTTTCTTTAGGTACTTCTCTAAGCTCTTGAGAGGCAGGAAAACATGAGAATAAAGAACACTTTCACTGGAAAGTATTTAAGCAAAACCTTATGTGAATGACACAGGTAACAAAACAAAAAAAAAATAAAGGAGCATTCATTTCAGCAGCATTTTTCTTTTTTTTTAGTGTGGTTCCCACTTCTGGCAAGATCATTTTCTTTTTTTAATGGTATTTTTACCTGCCAAAATAAAAATACTTTGTTTTTAGAAGGAGATAGGAGCCTAGCATGCTATTTGTTACTTAATGCTTTCTGTGCGTAAAATGCAAATTCCCTAATTCCTTGAGCCTTGGAGGCTCACTCGCAGTTTCGGGACTGAAGAGAAGGCACCTGGTGCTGGAGTGAGGCTGGCGTGCCTTGAGCTGAAGGCCTCTGGCTCCAGATGAGATGTGGTGCAGGTGTTAGTGGAGTGCAAGCCATGGTCCCCGATGCCAGATTGTAGATTTTTATTTTTTTTTTGAGCAGTTCAAATATTAAGTGATGTGGCAACAAGTGAAGTTTTTAGCTGAAGTTAGTGTGCAGGGCTGCTGAGTTTGCTGTTGATGGTGTTGCCAGGCTGGTTGATACTGAAATGAGGATGTTTAGAAATGGGGTAGGTATGTTTCTATGTTTTTTGACCTCATCCTTGAATCAAATAAAACTTCTACGATGCGCTCGAGAGCTCGCTTGCAGCCGGCATGGGTCGGCTGTCAGAAATCGCCGAGTCTGCAGCGTGTTTTTGTGGTGCAGCGCCACAACCAAAGCTCCTCCTGCCAAAGCCCTTCTCACGGGCTGCAAACCATCCCTTTCCCAGCGGGGAGAGCTGCATGGCCAGCTCTCCAAGCTGTCACATTCTCTGCTCCCCTCATCCCAACCCTTTTCTCCTTTGAGTATCCCTGGTGTTGGAGCTCTGGCTGTTCTGGGCTTGTATTTCACTTTGATAGCTGTACCATCACCCTGAACACTTGTATGCTACCACCCATCATGGCATTGAGCTCCTGAATTGCTCTTCTGGGCAAACTTGTGTAACCTGAAATTATCTGACCTACGGTTTGAATTTGTTTCACTTCCCATTTGTATGAGTAAAGCTCAAACAGCCTGAAATATGAAAAGAACTTTTTCTTGACTGACTGTGCACAGAAAGCTAGGCCTGGTAGTACTTGCTGTGGAGATGTTAGGAGTATGTTTTGTCTTCTCTGAAGAATTTGTCACACTTAAACAGGTGGACCTGTAAAGGAAGCCAAAGTTAACTGCCTTCTCCTAAATCCCTGAAACAGAATTTCATGCCTTTCTGGACTTGCAGTGCAACGCAAACCTACAGCTCAAGGGTTCTTGGGCAGGGATCGCACAGGCCTGGATGTTTAGCAAGTGTCCTTTTGTTTGCTCGAAGTAAACCCAGATGTTAAAATGTAATATAGTGGGTTTTGAGCCCAGTTCTTCAGTCTTTCAGAAAGGTATCACAATAAAGAAACAATTAATTTGCTTCCTTGAAAAATTTAATGGGGCGGCAAAGTTTCCCGAGTCTGGACTGCTGCACGTGCCGTGTGTAAAGTTCTTCTAGAAAAAGAGGTGAGGTTTGTCCTACTTCTTCCAGAAAAAAAAAATCTGGCCACCTGAGAAGGATTGTGTGTTTACTGGTGCTTCATACCAAGTCAAGTGCTACGTTTATGTGGGGATTTTTATTTTTTTCTCCCTGACAATTCTTTTTGGTTGCTTTACAGCTTTGGGTGAGGCTTCAGAATGGGAGACAAGCCTATCTGGGAGCAGATTGGGTCCAGCTTCGTACAACATTACTACCAGCTTTTTGATGCAGACAGGACTCAGTTAGGAGCAATATATGTAAGTATCTACAAAAAGAGGGCTGCGACTCTCTCCTGTTATTTCTCCAGGTTTCCCTGTTTTGATGCATGGGAATACATGGCGTGGCTTATCCTGACTCCAGAATGTTGTTCAGTCCAATCATGTTTACTCAGCCTTTTATTTATTGCATTCTTTTACACTTCACTTCTGTTTTGAGCTTCATCTACCTTATCTCTAGGCAGTCAGACCCATAAAACCCCTTGACTGGCTGAAGACAATGGCTTGTAGTGGAAGGGGCTGATGATCCCGTGATGAAATTTTCTACAGGAACAAATACACTGGCCTTAGGCATTGAGTTTCCGTGGCCAGGTTTTGCAAGAAGCTTCCCCTAGGTTTGGCAGAGCCAATGCCAGCCGGCTCCAAAGGCGAAGGCGCGACTGGGCGAGGCCAAGCCTACCAGCAATAGTAGTAACGTCTCGGAGAGAACGTATTTCAGAAGCAGGGAGAAGGAAAAAGGTGGCACTTGGAGAAGGAGGAATGAGAATATGTGAAAATGCCAAGGTCTGTGAAGAAGGGGGAGTGGATGTGCTCCCGGTGCCAGAGATTGCCCTGGGCTGTGGTGCAGCCCCTGGTGAAGCAGGCTGTCCCCGTGCAGCCCCTGGAGGTGATGAGGTGTGGATGTCCCCCTGTGGAGGACCCCACGCCGGAGTGGGTAGATGCCTGAAGGAGGCAGTGGCCTCATCCTGGAATCACAGACTGTTCGGGGTTGGAAGGGACCTGAAAAGATCATCCAGTGCAACCAGAGCAGGATCCCCCAGGGCAGCCACACAGGAACGTGTCCAGGTGGGGTTTGAAAGTCTCCAGAGAAGGAGACTCTCTGGGCAGCCTGGGCCAGGGCTCCAGCACCCTCACAGTGAAAAAATGAATGTTTTTTGGAACCTCCTACGCTCCAGCTTGCACCCGTTGCCCCTTGTGCCATGGGAAGTGTGTGCTGGAGCAGGCTCTTGGTAGGACCTGTAGCCCGTGGCGAGAGAGGAGCCCATGCTGGAGCTGGTTTGCTGGCAGGACTTGTGGCCCCCTGGGGAGCTCATGCTGGAGCGTTTTGCTCCTGAAGGACTGCACCCCATGGAGAAGACACGTTGGGGCAGTTTGTGAAGAACAGAAAGACTCACATTGGAGAAAGGTTGTGAAGAGCAGTCTCCTGGGAGAGCGATCCCGTGCTGGGGCAGGGGAGGAGTGAAGAGTCCTCCCCCTACAGAAGAAGGAGCAGCAGGGACAGCATCTCATGAAGTGACTGCAATCCCCTGTGCTGCTCAGGTGGAGAAATCAGGAGTAAAGCTAAGCCTGGGAAGAAGGGAGGGATTGGAGGGAAGGCGTTTTGAGATTTGGTTTTATTCCTCATTCCCCGTCTCAAATTTGATTTGTAATAACTTGAGTTAATTTTCCCAAGTCTGTTTTGCCCGAGATTGCTGAAAGATCTCCCGGGCCTTCGCTCGACCCATGAGCCCTTCGTTATATTTTTCTCTCCCTTGTCGAGCTGAGCTGGGCGAGTGATCGAGCGGCTGTGGTGGGCACCTGCCTGCCAGCCAGCGTCAAACCACTGCACCTTAGTTTGCCGTTAATTTACAGACGTTGATTTACTCGAATCCCTTTTGAGGGATTTAAGTCCTGTTTCTGTGTTTTAGCAGTTCTTGCAGGTGTTTCTTGGGTCTCATGCTCTATTAATCCTCAGAACACTAACATAGATTTAAAATTTTGAATCCAGTTTATTTATAATTTGTTAAATCTAAGTTAATTCTTTTTTTTCCCCAAAAATTAGGCTTTTATTTTTGCTCCTCGTTTGGAGCAAACTAAATTTGACTTCCAAAATTAAAGGCTGTAAGTAACAAACCCAAGGAACATGAGCTTTTAGCTTTTGGAGGAAGACTCCTCCAGCACATACAAAGGGCTCTGCCTGTGGAGTTGATTACTGGTGGTGAGGAACGTTGCCGGGTGGCCGAGGCAATTCAGCAAGACACTCAAGTCTTACAAGTCTTCCAGCAGCACATCCTGTTTTTCTGATTTGTTTTTCATCTCCTGGATGAGTTGCATGAAGCTTCACTAAGCTCTTAAAGGGTCAAAACTGTTGCACGAGCATCGTCTGACACCCCTCTTCATATCTTGGCAGTATCCACCAGCGCTGGTAGCGTTTGCTCTTCGGATTGTCGTGTGTTTGCTGCCTGCTAGAATGTTGTCGCCTTTTTGGCCAAGAAGCTACACAGAGAGCCCATAAAACAAGAAAAACAAGTAACCTCTGTTCAATCCATGGCTCTAAATAAGAAGGTGCTTCGCAGCTTCTATCACATTACTACCAAAACTGTGTTCGGTAGAAAACTGATGATAAGGACAGGATAATTTAAATTCCTTCCGCACAATGAACTCCTGGGCTTTTTTCACCTTTAGGCTTTTTCTGTGGAGGTGGGACCCTGTTCTGGTGTGCCTGAATTGCACCAAGGTTGCAACTTGTTAAATTAGAAGAGATTCTGCAGAAATGGGTTTTTATTGACAGAGACCCTATGGGAGCGAGCAAATTTTTTAGCATGCAGGGAGCTCTTGGATTCGTTTGATGTTCCTGTAGTGCTGCTTCTACCACAAAGTTCGCTTTTCTCCTTTAGCTTTGAAATCCAAGTCCATTGAGCTTTTATAACCTATTCCAGGTGTAGGGATCTGGGCCAGTGAGGTGGAGTACCAAGTCCAAGAGTTGTTTTACCGTTATCCTCTGGCAGTCACTTTGCAAGAAAAAGCTGTAGCTGCTCCTTCCCTCTGCTTTGTGCATGTAGTTACTTATAATGAAATCTTTTCTTATTTTTATTGGTTAGGTTTTCTGTTGGGTGCAGGGCGAGGGTGCTGGTGAAGATGACAGCAGGTGGACTTTGAGCTTGACGGAACCGAATGCAAATTTAAGTTTGCTTGCTACGGTTTAAAATGGGATTTGAGAAAGCAGAGCTGGGTCAACAGTAGGATATTGGAACTCTGGTTTTGAGTATCTTGAGCAGAATGGAAAGTTTTCTTGCCCGTTGCTGTCACACCTGACCTAGCGTGCTCAGAACACCCTCTCTCGCGTACTAGGAGAGCTCGTAGGCTGAAGTGGCTCAATCGCTTCGTGCCAGGCAGGGCAGCCCGTTAGAAAACCTTCAGAGGCACATTCTGCCACTCCGGCTGCGAGTAGGGTGTGCAAATCGGTACCTGGGAGGAGGAAAAGCTGGTGGTACAGCTCATCCTGTCAAATGTCTTCCGATGTTTTTGTCTTCCTACATGCTCGACTCTTTATCCGTAGTTTTTTTGTGTATGTGCGTCCTTTAGATTTTTTTCTGAAAGCTAACTTAGATCTAAAGGCAGGATTTTTTTTTTTTTGCTGGTAGAATCATGATAATGAAATTTAATCGCTTTAATTTCTGGTTGGTTATTCTCCACTCTCTTCAGTTGCTCTGTGGTTTTGTTCTGTTTCTCCTTGAGGTGGTTCCCACATAGCTGGATTTTAAGAACAGATGCCAAGTAAACTAAGTCTCTTACCACGATTACTAAAGCAGGTTGCTGAATTTTTTCCTTTTCTTTCCCCCCAGATTGATGCATCATGCCTTACGTGGGAAGGACAGCAGTTCCAGGGCAAAGCAGCTATTGTTGAAAAACTCTCTGTAAGTCTGTCACCCCGCCCAAATGTTTTGGGGAAACGGTTCTGAAGACTGTAAATGAATTGCTTCTGGAAATTGTGCTATGATTTCAGCAGTTTCGAACGTGGGACTTGTGCTTCCAACTTTTGGCCTTCAAAACGTGTTATTTGTGATTTAATTCTGTGTTCCATTGGTGGCTCTGATGGTGGAAAGTTAATTGACTCTGTTGATTCACAAGGTTCTTTTGTGACTGCAATTGCCTCGAAGATTATTGATTTATTTTTAAAAAAAGTATAACTCATAAGCTGACCCCATGATCCAGAGGAATGAAAGGTGGTTTTTTTGTTGTTTTAAAGCATACCAAGGAAGTAGCAATAGCAAAGCTGTTATTAGGAGCTCTCTAAGATAGAGGCTATTGCCAGGAACAGTTTGTTTTCTGATACAGAAACTGCAAATAAATTCTCTGGTGGAGAACCTGACTTGCCCTCGGTGCAGCATTTGTCAGCCGTTCCAATACGAGTGGTTATGGTTGAAGACTTTGAAACCAGTGTTTCCTCTTCAGCAAGTGGGAGGAAAGAATTTCTTACTGAGTAAAGTCTGAAACTCTCTATCCATCTTCGTTTAGTGAAACTTGGAGAAGTTTTACCTTTTGGATAAATCCACGCTTCTGTTTTAAAACTGAGTGTAATTATAAGCTGCCTTGAAACCAGAAAAGTTGTTTCTGTTGCAAGATAGGTGGAGGACGTGCTTTTAGGTCCTGGAGCACTCTGCTCAGAGCACAGTGCATCACAGAATCACAAAATCGCAGGCAGATAGATGATTTTTGTTACACATTGAGAAGGAAAAATCTTTGTAACTCCGATTGTCTTGTGCAGCTCCAGCTCCTCTGTTTTGGAATTGCCGCTTTCATCCAAAATCCTTTTAACAGTGAAGGCCGAGGTTTGCCCTTGGATCTGTTTTAGTTGCTTTTGAGAAGGCCTCAGCCCTCAGAATAGCACAGCTTGCAACTGCACGCTTCTAGACGGGGAGATACTCAAGCTCCAGAGTTGCTCGTTTGTGTACTCGGTGTTCTTTAGCCCTCTGGGCTAGCAGCCATTTAGATCCCCAACCAGCTCAGCATTTGCTTGGCCACCGCGTCCCAGACTGCTGCCTTGGATCCGGCCCAGCGCAGATCAGTCCCTTCCCTGCCAGAGCGTTACTCATCTTTACCTGTGCCCTGTGTGCGGGGCCGCTTGGACTTGCTGGATTTGTGTGCCCACTGCGTGGGCTTGCTTGGGGAGTCAAGGTGTGCTGCTTTGCCTCGGGAAGGCTTTCTTTTCTTACTCGTATCCTCTGCTTAAGGAAGAAATGTAGTAAAATTATTCCGTGCCCTTCTGCTGCCGTGGCTCGTTCCAGCGCGGTATCAGCTTACCGTGAGTCTAACGTCTGTCAGCCTGGCTCTGTCTGCTGTTTCACTTTCATGCACTCAACCACTCTGTGTTTCTGGAGCTTCTTAAGGAGTTGAGCAAATCACTGGAAGTTCAACACTGGAATTCTTTTGTGCTTCTGCGGTGCCGTGTTCTTCAGCGCCTGGCTGATCAGTCGCTGTGAGTGCCAAGGGGCAGGATTTTCTTTTAGGGCTAGTTCTCTGCTGCGGAACAGCAACGCCACGGCACCTTTTCAGCCTGCTCTGTCAGATGATGCTAAGGCAGTAGGGCAAACTCATAGAGACATTGCTTGGCCTGCACTGCTGCACCCGTTGTCTGTTACAGAGTGGGTGCTGATACTTGTTCTGTCTTAACCGGTGCTGGACTTAGTTGTTTCAAAGAAAGTGCCTGTGCTAAGCAGGGTATGGCCTGATTTACATTGAGCATTTGAGATAATCTTGTAGTTACAGGAATAACTACACAGGAGTGAGTTAAAGGTGCTTGACTTTCTTCACAAAGTTTCTTTTATCTGACTTGAAGGAGGATTCCATGGTTTTGGTAGTGAAAGCCCAAAGAAATTTTAGTATAAGAGACATCAAAAAAGCCTTGGTTGTTGTGTGGTTTCTTGCTTCTTTGTTGCTTTTATTGTACTCAAGAAATGCTTCTCTCCAGTACAGAAGGAGATCCATAAGCAACCATCCTTTTGAGGTAGCTTCTGTCTCTCCTACAAACCTGTGCTGTCTCCTACAAGCTGACCCCCCTCTTTCCAGTGGGTTTTTCCCCCCCTGCATCACTCAACTGGCCAACCATTGGCGTCCCTCTCTCTGAAGGGGACAATCAGAACAGGCACTGCCTTACCCAGCTTTGTTTTCAGGTCCTTGGCGCTGTTTTGCAAAGCTCTTGACTCCGAAGCCTTTCCTTCCTCCCTGTCTTCTCTCCCCACTCTCACCTCTCACTGGCATCTTGTCACACTGAAAGCCGGGTGCTGGATACGACCACATTCATTGCCCTTCATCCCTTTGCCTTCTCAAGAGATGCTTCTTGGAGGACTCGTGCAGCATGAAGTTGCTGGGCTGAGGTGGGACCAAGTTTTGGCACCTGGGTCAGACCAGTCCCAGGCACAAACACAAACTGGGCACAGAGTGGGCTGGGAGTAGCCCTGAAGAGAAGGATTTAGGGGTGTTGAGAGACGAGAAGCTCAACACGAGCCAGCAGGGCGCTCATGCAGCCCAGAGGCCAACCACACCCTGGGATGCACTAAGAGGAGTGTGGCCAGCAGGGCAAGAGAGGGGTTTCTCTCCCTTTGCTCTGCTCTGGTGAGACCCCACATCAAATCCTGCGTCTGGTTCTGGTGTCCCCACCATAAGAGGGACGTGGAGCTGTTGGAATGAGTCCAGAGGAGGCTGCAAAGATGAGCTGGAGCAGCTCTGCTGTGAGTTCAAGCTGCGGGAGCTGGGGCTGTTTAGCTGGAGAAGAGAAGACTCTGGTAGGACCTTATTCCTGCCTTCGGTGCTTGAAGGGAACCTACAGGAAGGCTGGGAGGGACTTTTTACAAGAGTGTCCAGTGATAGCAAAAGGGGAAATGGATTTAAATTGAAGGAGAACAGGTTTAGATTGGATCTTAGGAAGAAATTCCTCAGTGTGAGGGTGGCCAGACTCTGGAACAGATTGCCCAGAGAGGCTGTGGCAGGCCCCCCCCCGGAGATGTGTCAAGACAGATGAGGCCGTGAGCAACCTGGGCTGGTTAAGGGCGTCCCTGCCCATGGCAGGGGGATGGATTGGATGATCTCCAAGGTCCCTGCCGACCTCAGCCAGTCTAGGATTCTGTCAGAGGAAGGGTGTGCAGTGTCCCACTCGATGCTTGAACAGGTTCTGTGGGCACATCGTGGACTGAGGTTTGGGATGTTGACCTTGGATAATAATCTGCTGGTAGCTTGGAACAAAACTGCTCAGGATTTTGGTGTTTTTTTTTTAAAGTGTCTATTCCATATTAGAAACCAGTTGGCTGACTTTGCAGGTTGTCATAGGCTGGGATTGTTCTCCCAGCTACGAGGAAATGCTGCAGGCTTCATTGGAGAGTGTTCTTGAATAGTGTCCCTCTGATAAGAGGGCTGCTCCGTACACTTCCTTTGCTTCCCCAGGTCCTGATCCTTCCACAGTTTCTGTGTTCTCAATCAGCCAAGGCTTCAGCTTCCTGATATTCTTCCTAGAGCCTTATGCCTGCAGAGCCAAGAGCGTACTTCATGTCCCTGACTGTAGGACTTGGGTCTCCTGTTCTCGCGTACCAAGATTTTCTTGGAAGTTTTTCAGGCTCCTTCCACTGGAATGAAACGCAGAACTTGGCAGAGTACGTGTTTGGGTCTTCCTCGACCTGTGAATGAATCGGGGAAATGAAGTCAAGGCATCAGAGTACAAACCTGAGGCTTAAATGCCTGGGTGCTGCTGTCTGGGTGTCAGCCGTGGGGTCACCTGGGGCTCCATCTGTGCTGAGCTGCCACCTCCAAAGCATCACTTGGCACTCACGTAGCTTTTGATAGAAAGGCGCCGAAACTGTGTTGGTGCGACCGGACTTATCTCAGAGATTCACTGCTGGGAGTCAGCCGTGGTTGGAGTGTGAACGGGGTCGAAGTTGAAAGAGAGGAATTACTCCTCAGTGTCTGGTGTCTCTTGCACACTTAACTCCAGACGTACTTGCATGTGGTACATGAGTGTGGAAGACTTTTTTTCTTTTCAAAACATGTGCTTTTGATTGCTACTACCTCCTCCTCTTTTTTCCCCGCCCTGTTCCTGCCTGGTACATGGCAAAGATGGTTCCTGTTGCTGTTCTGCTTCCCCTCATGTGCTGTTATGAAGGCGAAAAAGGAAAAAAAAAAAAAGAAAAAAGGTGGATATGTGGATTTCAAGTCCCGAAAGCTGGTTCTTGGTCGGCCACCTTTCTTTTGTACACATAGTCACTTTAACAAGGAAAAGTACTTGGAGTAAACAATTTTTAAACACTGTTTAGAGCAGAGGAGCTTTGTGCCTTCATCATACAAATTCTGAGGGTGTAGATGAACTGAAGCTCTCCAGGCAGTAGGAAGAGGAATTGCTAAATGCATATGGTGACATATTTTACGTCTTGGTGCTAGAAAAACAACTATTATGATCAACCCAGCCTGAAAAGCATCGAGTTGCAACAACTGTCCACGCAGTAACCACCCAAATAGTCTAACACTTGATGATGCTGGATTTGTGTGATCTTTGTTTCATAAGTTAAACAGTGCAATGGCTGTACGCTTCCTTATTTTGCCTTTTTTTTTTTCATTTCAGAGCCTCCCTTTCCAAAAAATACAACACAGCATCACAGCACAAGACCACCAACCTACACCTGACAGCTGTATACTCAGTATGGTAGTGGGACAGCTTAAGGTAAACTCTTTCCATTACAGGTTAACAAATGCTTATATCTGAGATTTTTTGCAGGATTTTGAAATCACCCGGTGTCTGAAAACTTTAAAATGCTCTCTGGGGTGGGCAAGGAGCACTGGTAAGCTTGCGTTGGGATGTCATCCTTCTGCTCTTCAAGACTTGTCAAGGAACTGCTCCTGCCTTCAGATAACTAGCACTAGGTAAAATATCTGTAATTTGACAGTTGTGTGCTCCCGCCAAGCAAAGCACCCTGGTTTTTACTGTGTATCCTATGGGCTCTGGAAGCATCGATACTTCCCTTCCTCGGTTGCACTTAAAACCATCGTTACGGTGTTCTTGGGCAACATAAGCTCATCTAGTTTAATGTGCTCTTTGACGTAACGTGTGCATCGAGCTGTGGTTTAGCAGACTTTATTAGCTGGCAGCCCTTCGGTAAGACCACGTTGTCGTGGTTTTGCTGTCACACGACACGAGAATACGATGTTTATTTAAAAGCGTGACTTTCCATGGCAATAGCAAAAACTATCAGAACTAATTTTGTCAGGGTTAGGGCCAGCCACGCTGTCAAGTCAGGACTCTTAAGCCATCCAGTCTTTAGAGTTACTTGAACCCAGTTTCTTTTAAAAGGGCTGTTGAGGTTTCCTTTTCCCTTTAGCTCTGAATGATCTGGTGTCAGACTGTTTGAGCTTCCCCTGGCTGTCCTGTTAACTCAGCAAACAGCACTGGAAGTTTGAATCTGCTTGTGTAGCTATTTCTCCTTAATTGTCTCGGGCT
>NW_009709931.1:0-6932 GCF_000703405.1 Apaloderma vittatum | reverse complement strand
AGCGGTTCCCAGCCTTACCACATCCAATTCTAAACCGAACGCGGGTTTTCCTCTCGTGAAAGTTGCTCCTCCTTCCTCGCTGCAAGTTGGATTCTGACTTTCTTGTTGCTCAGTCCCACCTGCCCACAGTCTGTTGAGGGAGAGACATGTGCAGCCGTGGGAAAACACTGAATTGCTTTTATCCTCTGAATAATTTCACCTGGCTCGCTGAAAACTATTCAGAATAATTCTGGAATCATGTATTAATGCGTCTAGGTATTTGGAAAGGTCATACTGGATTAAAGTATGCCTGCTGTCATGAGCAAATCTAACATATTTGTGAATTTTCGGGAGGAGAGGCAACATTTCTTCACCCTTCACATGTACGTGTTTCCAGTCTTAGCTTTAAAAAGCACATTTTCGTGCCTCTTGATCCCAAGGAAAACTGTAGAAAATTTGCACAAGGAAATGCCCTTTCAAGACCATCAGTAGCGGGGTTTGAAGGGAAACCCGTGGCTTTTCTGCTCGTGATTATTATCCTTTTCATGGCGCTGCGAGCCAAATTCTTCAAAGCAAAGTACCAATTAATGCGTATGCGTTTGAATTCTCTGCGTTTTTTCAAAACTCACGTTGTTTTGCGTAACGAAGGAGCGTCCGTAATGCTTGTTTTTAACAGAGGAATCCAAGAAAAAAATAATGCCACAATACCTGTGGCGTGTCCTTTCTAAGAAGATGTTCTTGGCCTGATATTTAAATAGATTTTCTGAGGCCTTAGTTGCTCGATTTGCTAGTCCCAAAAGTTCAGTGGAAACTCGGGTGAGCTGGGCACATCTTGTATTTCTTCTATAAACCGTTAGACTTTGATCTTGCTTGATTTTAGAAGGAAAAAAGAAAAAAAAAAAGCAGAGAAAACCTCTATTCTCCCTATATGTGTACTGTGGGGATGAGCTGCTACCAAATTGTTACGGAGCCTCAGGTCTCTCCTTAAGTGTGTGAGAACAGTTCCGAAGAAATAATGGGGCCAAGGATTATTACTGTCAAACTCTGTATTTCTGTTACCAGAAATACACTGGGGTTTTTTTTGCTGAAGCAAAACAGTGGGTCTGGGTTGTTTTAAAGCCTTCGGCCACCCCTGTCGGAGCGGGGTCGGTCAAAATCATCACTGCCCTGTGACGAGGTCCTGTGCCGCTCCGTCCAGTCTGCAACCTAGCGTGCTGATACCCATATAAACTGTAAATAAAAATAACAATAATACAGAAAAAGTACATATTTGCAGCAGAATAATCATTAATTGCTGAGAGGATCGGATGCAACAGCCCCTTGGTGAGGGTGTTGCAGGGTGACAGAGCGTCAGAGTTGGGTGAGTGTCACCAGCGGGGATGGCGAAAGCTTTCATTGAAAAGCGTGATCTTCCTTACCTCTCTTCCACACGGTCCTCGCTGTCCTGAATTTCGAAGTGATTGTGGCAGAATTAATTGCAAATAACTAATTGCTTTCTAGCCTTGGAAAGGACATTTGCAATTAAGATCGCTGGATGTTTTTATAATTATACGCTGAACACTAAAAAGTGCCCTTTAAAGCCTGTTAAATGAGGCTTTAACGTCGGAAAGAACCTGCAATCTGAATTAATTAGCCTTTCCTTTGGGATAGGGACGGTTGCAAGCCTGCAGCTCAATCACCAGTTGCTGTGGGGGTGCTGGTGAAAGAGCAGAACTGTTTCTGACCAGACAAGAGGAGAAAAGTTGTGTGGCTCAACTCGGATCGCAAAGTAGGGTTGTGCCTACTACTCTGATGTGACTCGTGGCTCTGCGAGCTGGGGACTTCCTCCAGTTCTGAGCCTCCAGGTGAGTTCCAAAACAACTGGAAGAGGTCAAAAAGCTGCCAAGTTTGCAAGTTTTCCCAGTATTCGAGAGCTTGTGGAGCTGGCAGAGGAGCTGGATGAGGGCAGTTTGCCTGAAATGTAAGTGGAAAGTAGTTGATTACTTCGAGCAACTTGAAAGCAAACGTCTTGGTGAGAGCAGACAGCGTAACAAGAGACAGTGCTTGCAGACCGTAACTTGGGAGGTTGAGATTTGATGCAAGGGATGGTTCGGTTGGATTTTTTGAGTTGTTTTTTTTTCTCTCCCCTGCTAGAAGATTGAAACCTTGGGAAGTGTTGCCTGGGCACGTTGAAAAACCTCCATTCTTGGGAGATGCTATGCGGCTGGTAGTCTTGCTATGAGCCTAAGGCTGGATGGGAAATCAGAGCAGCCTTCCAGTCCGATTCTGGGACTTTGAAAATTTTTTATTTCAATTCAGGGACGTCCTGAAACAATTTAGAAGGGCCTAAGGCGAAAGCTTTGTACAAAAAATAAAGCCCCCGTGTTTCAAGCCTGGGCTCACAGCTGGAATGCAAATTTTGAGTCGGGCGTAGCTGAATTGGGAGTGGAAATCAAGAGTAAAGATTTTCCATGAGGTTACCCAAGCTGTGATGAAGATCCAAACTGAAATGGGATGGGATTACTCTGTGCCTCCTAGAGCATCTCAAGCCGCTCAACTGTGGGTCGTTGCTGTATGTTAATGAGACGTATCCAGAATTTTGGGAACGGACTACGAATTACTTCATCCACCTTAAATGCAGTCTAAGATTTTCCTTGTTTTTAAAGTATCCTGGTCCTCTGTGAAGACATAACATTAAAGGAGTAAAGAAAGCAGTAACACGGCTTCACTGGGACAATTTGCCATATGTACAACAAGTGTTTGGGAAGAATTTCCTTTCAATCTTTTATTTTTTTCCATGTATCTAGTCTTGAATTGCATAAGAAAAGGGAAAATTGTCCTCAAGCCAAAGCACTAAGAGCTACAGTGCAGCTGGGCTTATCACAGATTGCGTACACCTACAGGAAATCTGTTTCCTTATTATTAAAATGTACTTGTGTCGGTAATAACGTATTCAAATTTGGTGTGAAAACTACTGATGCAACTTGTAATAGATGCCTCAGTGACCTAAAAAGAGGAGACCATAGAGCAACGTGAGAGGGCACTAAATGCTTATTAATAGTTAGTCATTAGAAGTGATTTTGGGCTGAAATGATTGTGTCTGGTTTAAACTAAGCCATTGGAAAGGAGCTGGCACACACACAAGTTCATTCCACCGTAGTCAAAAGGGATAATAAAAGCATGAACAAGATGCTTCACAGAGTCGTACGTCAGACTTTTAAAGTACAGCGCTCTGATGGCACTGAATTTTCTTCAAAATTCCTCCATATCCAGGAATCTACTGACTCAAGCAGCAGTGAGACTATGCTGGGATACGACTGTTACGTTTGACACTCGGGAAAGCTGGAAAAGGCATAAACCTGGGGGATTTGGTGCACAGGCCACCTCTTCAGCAGGGAGATGGCAAAGCGTCTTCTCGGGGTGGATGTAACCCTGATCGTACTTGCCCTGAAATAATTGGTGGCACGGCTGTTGTCGTGTGTGCTACAAACTCAGCGGGCGGCTGCTTTAATCCGGCGTAATTGCTTGTGTTTGCTCCTGCTGATTGTTACGGAGCCTCTGGCTAAAGCAAAAGGAGGCGCGGATCTACGTGACCGAAAGCTGCTCGGTTCATCGGGACCGGGACTTGACTGGCACTCGCCTTGCTTGAGGATTTTTCTTTCATTCATTCATCTCCCGAACACTTGGCTTCCTTGTTCTTCTGGCCTTACTTGTTGCCTTAGTTTCTGGCTGCAGTAGTTTCCTCATCCTCTTTGTCCTTTGTGATTCTATAGCCATTGATCTTGCCTGTTCTCCTGCTTCTGGTCACCTTTTTGCAAGCTGGAGTCACACCTGGTTGACCGTCTTCAGTAGGAAACCATCCTGGAGCTGGATCATCTTGCTTATCATAGACCGTTGGGGGTTGGAAGGGAGCTCCAGAGCTCCCCCAGTGCCACCCCCTGCCAGAGCAGGGTCACCCAGGGCAGCCCCACAGGAACGCGTCCAGGCGGGTTGGAAAGTCTCCAGAGCAGGAGACTCCACACCCTCTCTAGTTCAAGTCCCTTCATCATCCTCCTAGCTCTCCGTTGGACTCGTAGAAGTTGAGTAATCATATACTGAAAGAATAGAGTTTAAAATCCTCCAAAAATGCCGAATTGTGGTCATATCAGAAGACTGGTTTCGTAGCTTGGTCCCTTTGCACTGCTCAGATTAAATCCTGTTGTGTGATTTATTTTTTTTTCCAACTGATTTGGGAATCGTTTATGTTATCTTGAGGCTTTAATTTCTGCTCGATGGCTCTGAGGAGCCTGATAAACATGACATGGGAGAACTAGTCTTTCTTCTAACACTGTTTTCTACTTTTGTAGTAACCTACAGTGCAGGCACTGTACTAGTGCACCTGGATGAATTCTCAAATTCTATGAATTGTCAAATTGCTGCAAAAATTCCCCATGCTTAGGGCACCCTCGTTGCAGCTATAGCAGATAATTTGCTCCCTTTGAGCTGTTCCTGGGCAGTGCAGATGGGAAGTACGACGTTGCTGGCCCAGCTATACCTGCTCTGGGAAAGTTTTCAAAAGCCTGGGTCGTGACCTAGATTGTCGAGGCAATACTTGTTGATGCTGACTTCTACGGAAACTCCCTTCTGTTGTCAATCCAAAGTGTGGCAGCTACGAGCTAATTTCGCAACACCGTGCTTGGTTCCTGGGCAAAGCCCAAAGAAAAATTGTGATTTGGCACGAACGCGGGCTTGGTCTTAGTCTTGGGAAGTTGCTGGAGTGAGTTTTCCGGAAAAGCCCAACTTCTGACGCCATTGCAGGATTTGCATGTCATCAGGCTCTAGTTCCCACCTCGGAACAGAACCTCTGGTCGTGTTAGTGTCTCCTGAGGTACTACACGTCTTACATCGCCGTTAACGCTAGCTTTAAAGTTGTCTTATTGCGCGTTTCGGAATACGCTTCTCAAGAAAAGAGCTGTTTTGAACTTGTTTTCCCTTCTCTTCCTACAGGCTGATGAAGATCCTATCATGGGATTCCACCAGATATTTCTATTAAAGAACATCAACGATGCCTGGGTTTGCACCAACGACATGTTCAGGCTAGCATTGCACAACTTTGGCTGAGCTGGCAATCCCGAGGCACCCGTGCTTTTCTTTTTTGTTTGTTTGTTTTTTTTTCTTTTTATTTTTTTTCCTCTCTTACTAGTATTATTCACACTCACGGAACATTCCAAATATCATACACAAACCTGCAGCACTGCGGAGCGCGAGCGAGCAAGACCTGTGACCTTCTGCTGAGTTTACATTGTCACTAGATGAGTTTCTTGTGCATGATGTTTGGAAGTTTAGACTTAGCTGCGTTTGACAAGAGAAATTTGTGTTGTACCAGCATGCCTCGGAAAGAATCTCTAATGCAAAAAGGTTGTTGTTTCTGTACTGACCAGATGCTCTATAACCCAAAGAAAGGAAAGAACAGCAGCCTGTACAGCCCAGATATTGATTTGTTCAGATGTTTCGATGCTACGTTACACAATAAAACCATAAGATTTTCTTAACAGTTTAAATCGTTTTAATGAGTTGGATGTGGAGTATGTGGTACCGCTTGCTTTGGGTAGCCCGTGCCTGCCTGGTGGGGGAAATGCTCACAAACCAAAAACTCGAAGCGAAAAACACTTGGTAGTTTCACCCCTGTGGACAGTTCGAGCGTGCCTTTGGCCACACAACTTCTTTTTCCCAATCAGCTGAGGGGAAATAAACTTCTAGCTGTTTTTAACATTGGCCCGTTCTCAGCCGATGGATTTTGCATGAGGATGACGAGTCAGGGGCAGCCTGTAATTAATCTTCACAACATCCGTTACGTTCACCCTCGAAATCAAACAGGACACCTCTGTCACCTTCGCAGGCAGACGCACAGAACGTCAATCCAGCGCTGCCCTCCTGGAGTTTGCTTGAAAACCCTGGAAAACTTTGTTCTCTGCGTTGTCTTTCTGGTATCCCTGTGTTAGAGTGTGAGTAGCGTTAGGTTTTTACATGGTTGGCTGTTGTGCATCCTCCACCCTGGAGGTGGTGGTATTCCACCAGTGAAGAGATCCGTTAAATTAATCTTTCCAGCGCAGGAGCAGACTCACATCCACCTTCTGCTCAGACCTCGCTGAGCTCTGTGCTATGAAAGTCGTGCTCAAAAAGAGAGATCAGCTCTTTCAGTAGGAAAGAGGCACTTTTGCATGGGCAGTGCTGAGCAAGGATCCACCGGCTGTAGCTCCAGATCTAAAAGAAGCCTGGCACAGGAGGGAGGATCTAAGAATAGATCTGGCTTAACAGCCTTGTATTGCAGAAGGGTCTAGTCTGTGAAGCCAGGGTCATCCTTCGAATAACGAGCTTCCTAAGCTAGAACAGAGCTTACCTAGAAGTCAGGCTCAAAGAGTGATGCGTGTGGCACGTGTTAGTTTAAAAGCTATCTAAAATGAGTTTATTTTAGGCCCTTAAAAGTTCAAAGCAAAGTTCTGGAATTGGTCACGTCGATTTTTCTGGGGCTGTTTTTTTCCCTGCCTTTCTCACCGCAGCCGTTTGCTCCTGCCTCCAGAGGAGACAAAACACCAGTGTTTCCAAATCAATATTGCTTAATATATTGGACACCCGCAGGTGTGTCAGGTATATTTTGAGACTTGTATTTGACACAGATCAAATACATTTTGAGTCAAGCACACTTTTGAGACCCTGTACGTGTGCTGTGTCTTAACTCTTTGTTTCTTGTGCCCCAATTTCGGTTGGTGGGGTTAGACTTTTAGTGTCACCTCCCGAGTGAGGAGAGCTGGCCAAGGCTGCTGCAGGTCACAGGGAGGCCGGGCAGCGGCGTGGCATTATTTTACCCCCCTAACCAACCTCTTCTAAGCCTCTATGAGTGAGATTTTACGTGCTGTTCCTCACAGGAATGGGAATCAACCCCAGGCCGGTGGTGCGATGCCCCGCGGGCGCCAGGCCCGGTGCAGGCCTTGAGG
>NW_009709930.1:80827-132059 GCF_000703405.1 Apaloderma vittatum | reverse complement strand
ATATATAATATATAGCTAAATATATAGAAGCCTACAGGGACAGATACGTAGCGTTTTCAATTAAGATTTTAAAGCTTAAAGAAAAATGATAATATGAAATCCTGCAAACCAGCAGCACTGCAGATAAGCAGAAGAGAGAAATAGACAGTAGTAAATATTCTTACTCAGAGGCAGAGCAGGCTACTACTTGAGCACATCATGATTATAGCCTTGATCCTTGCAGGCACACTAACTTTAGCATTAACGTGAAAAAACAAGTCTTTGTATGAAGAGAAGAATACCAGAAACTTGTCTATTGCTTAATTGACTCCTTATAGAAGTTATTATTCGTCACTCTCCTGCAGAGCCAAAGCCAGATTATATAGTACATTATCAGCATGGGTGCAGTTAGGCCAAACATGATTTCCTTTAAAGGTGGAGTCCCCTGGGTGCTCTCAAAATTGCACACATATTGCGGTTTTACTTTGGCAGTGTTAGCCAGATAATTAACACTGACGGAAAGGAGATGGGCAAAACTTACAGTGTAAATCAAGTTTCAAAAAGACTCACTGAGGGTGATAAAGGCAGTGCTCAGAGCTGGGCTGTTTTGTCATGAGTTTCCCGATATGTAACTGTAACAAGTGTGAGCTACTAGTAATTATCTACTAGCAATTATTTAGGTTCTTAAACAGTTTTGATAAGGAGCAAGGGGATTTAGCAGGCTGAAGCAATGATGGTGGAGGGAAATCCAGCAATACTGGATATTTGACCAGTGCAGGCAGGGAATAAATACTGAATGCATCTTGCCAGATTTGAAAGAAGGCGACACACGTATTAAGTATAGTGGAGGAACAGCCGATCCTTCTCCCTCGTATGCAAGGACAAGGATGTCTTATGAGGATTTGTACCTTTAGAGATGTGCTGTGTAAGAGCTGAACATTTCCCTCTGCTTTTCCATGTGTAAATTAGAATGCTAACTCTGTGCAAGGAGAGTTGTGTGTAACCAGGAGGAGGCTATCTGTATGTCTTGCATAACACAGTATTCAACACACAGTCTGAGTTAGCTGAGAATATCTCATTGAGAGGTATTGGCTACGTTGCACCTCTCTGAGGCTTCTGTGCCAGGAGTGAACAGGCCCAGATTTGTGGTAGTGACTTTGGACCTACTCTCTCTTATCTTTTCTGGCTGATATTGGCAACATTCTTCACTGAAATGAATACAAATACATGCAGGAAATAAAGACCACCGAGAAAAACACAAGAATTACAACCCTCATAGAAACTCCTTACACCTGTTTCAAGCTCAACTCTTCTCTGTCATATTAGACCGCTTCTAGAAATTGGTCAGCTAAGAGCAGCAGCAAGAGTCACTATTTCATTTCACAGGTGGAAAAGCAGAAGATGGTGTTACCAGAGACCACAGAGTTTGTTCCTCCCACAGACAGATGTCACCTTCAGGTATGCAATCCAGAAAGCTCCTCAGCACAGGTGCTCCACAGGCTTGCCCATGCACATCGAACATCAAGGGGTCGCAGGTCAGCAGACAGGTGGCAATTATTGTTGGAATAATATTGACAGAATCAATCTTAGGCATCTCTGGACCCTGCCACAGTGACTCACGATTATTCCTAAGAAACAAGACTCCTTAATGCTGCCGAAAGGAGGTTTCACAAGGCTTGACCTGTGAGTAAAATTGCCTGTCATTCCCTGCTCATTGGTGAATAGATTAGTGCTGAGCATGCGGGAGACAGGACATCAGAAATTAAAAAGCCATTTTGTGCCACCTGACAGCATGCCTCTAATTCTCAGAATCACATGTATTTCAGAGTGAAGTAGAGGAATGCGTATCTCACACCAGCAACCAGCAGAACCCTTATATGAGAAAAATACCAAAATAAGTACAGTGCAAAAATTCACAGTTCCATTCCCTTTTTGATCTCATTGGAGATGCTAATACATCAGGCACTCATGATTTCCAACCATATGTTTTGTTTTTTGTCTCAAACAATTCTCTTTTATCAAACAATATCTATTTCCTCAGTTTTCAGAGGTGTATACACAGTCGTTGTTCCTTTTTCATCATGTAGAAGGAGCTGCTGGTTATCTTTCAGTCTGCTATTGATGTGTTTGGATATTTATTTATGCATCCACAGCTCCTGGTAAAACAGTTCTAGACAACACACACTAAAATTTCTTCAAATAACCTCTCAATAGTGTTTTGGCTTCTTACAGTCTTATCCCACACTGTCATATTTCTTACTAATGGGGAATATTGTAGCCCTCATTAGTCAAGATTACAATTCATTTTTAAAAGAAACATGTACGGGATTGTTTGGATGCATTTCCACCTCTACAGAAAACAAAGTATGCAGAGACAGGCATCTAAGAAGGGACTTGGAAGATAGCTAAAAATCCAGATTCTTACTTTGCTCCTTGGCATATTTGAACAGGCTGTTTTTCATACGAAAGTGCTGAGAAATATATGAGAAGTGGCTGGCAAAGACAAAGCAAACTTAGAAGAACAAGAATGATGTGTTCTTATGAGATACTATATGTCTTAAGACACATAAGCCTGTATAACCCACTACCTATGTATTAGGTTGTGCCTAATCTTTTGTAAGTACATTTCCTTGAAATTGCCATTGGTACAGTATATTGTCTGATGATAGAGAAAGCTACAAGACATTAAAGACTTGAATCAAATATGTTTGAAAATAATTATGAGAGATGTGGCTCCAAGTCTCAAAGTATCAAGAAAATTCCAGGTTGTTCCAGCAAACAGTACCAACAAAGATTGAATATTTACACATCGGAAGGCTTAATGCTGTAGATATATAGGAGGAAATGACACATACTTATTCCACCCATTGTTTTAAAAGATGGTCGAACTCCTGCTCTTCCCCTATTCATGCAACTTTTCAACAGTTTTATGGATAAAAAGATGAGTTAGGAATTAATTTACTTTGATTTTTATTTTCTGGTGTAAAGATTTTCTCACATTTTCCATTAATCAATGGAAATCAGTATCATTATGAGCCTTGCTCTTACATTCTCACCTGAAAGCAGAGGATAATAGAAATATAATTATGTGCATTTTGAATGTTATCTCTATTTTGTCACACAGGAGCAAACACTCAATACAACTATGTGGGAAGTATTTGAATGTAACCCCAGGCAACATATCTGAAAATGTCAGATGAATGCATTACGTTTCACAGCAGTCTAGTGCTGTGAAAGTTTCTTCATGTTTCATTCAAACAGACAGTTTTGTTGTCATATAAAACATTAGGAACATTCAGAACCTGAGTTCTGCTTTAAACAGAGAACCATCTCAAAGATTCAGGAAGAATTCTTACTGAAGAGCATCACAGAAGAACACAAAAATCAGGTCACTTGGTATAAGCAGACATATATAGATATTTGCTATAAACTACACCATACTTTTGAGCCTGATATGCTGTTTTAATAGAAGCCATAGTAGAAGCTTTCACTTATTATATCTTCAGGCCACAATGACATGGGTGCAACTTGTCTGCGTGTGAAAGTGCTGTTTTAAAATGACTTTGTACTCAAATACATTGCAACCTGTTGTTTATTAACCTATGGCTGAGAGAAAAATAGGAAAAGCCCTCACCTAAAATATCTTAGCGAAGAGGTTAAATTCACACTTACTTTAAGGCCCGCTAGCAATTCTATTCATTTAATTATGTGCTGGTTTTGGATGGGGTGGAGTTAATTTTCTTCATAGTAGGTTGTATGGCCCTACATTGTGGATTTGTAATGAGAACAGTGTTGGTAGCACAACCATGTTTTCATTACTGCTGCACAGTGCTTACACAGAGCCAAGGCCTTTTCTGCTTCTAACCTCATCCTATCAGCACAAAGGCTGGGGGTGCATAAGAAGCTGGGAGGGGACACAGCTGACCAGAGGGGCATCCCAGACCACATGATGTCATGCTCAGCATATAAGTCTGGAGGAGGGACATCTGGAGTTTGGTACTTGTCTTCCCAAATCACCCCTATGTGTGATGGAGTCCTGCTTTCCTGGAGATGGCTGAACACCTGTGTGCCTTTGGGAAGTGGCGAACAGATTCCTTGTTTTACTTTCTTGGAAATATAGCTTTTGCTTTACTTAAGTCCTGGGCTGTAATCCTAGCCCAGCCACAGTGTGCAGATCATCAGCAGTTTAAAGCCAGGTAGGAGCTTGAGCTAGGAGGCTCACAAGCTAGGGCAGCTGATCTGAGCTGGCTCAGGTATATCCCATCCTATAATCATCATGCTCATTATAAAGGGGAAAGTTTGACGAGGAGGGAGGATCCTCTTTTTATTTTTTGTGACCATTCACTGAGGTGAGTATAACTTTGTGTGCTTTATGTTGTTGTTAGTATTAATATTTACTTTGCTGTTCTGTTAAATTTGTTTTTATGTTAGCTTACGGGTATGCTCTCCTTTCTCTCATTCCTCTGCTTGGCTGGAGAGGGGTAACTGGGTAATAAAGAAACTGCTAGAGTTTAGCTGTGGATATGAGATAAATATAGACAACCTATTAACCAGTCGTTATTGTAATCCACAAGTTCTGCAACTTTTAGCCTTCTTGTTCTTTTTCTCTACCCCGCTACCTGATAAGAACATTAAGGGCTGTGTTTTGCCACTTTTGCTGCACGGTTTTCAAATCCTGTAGGAAGCCAAAGTTCTTTTTTTTTTTTAAACAGCCACAGTATTATTCCTTGGTTTCCCAGTTGCGTAAACTACTCTAAGGTTGGGAGTAAGGTTCAGCTAGGTTGGCCAATCTGTGGTTTCATATAGAAAAATTTTAATATTGACCCTTTCCTATTAAAATAGAACCCATGAGACAATACATGGTTCTGTGCACATCTCCTTGAAACAGAGCAAAGATTGCTACAATTTATGCAGCCAGATTAAATAATCAGTCAATCATTGATGCAATTGTTTTGTTTTGTACACGTCTAACTCTTTTACTAGTACCAAATGAATACTAACGATATGTATCTAAACCAAAGTATGATGGAAAAAAAAAGATGAGTGAATAAGGAAGGGAGATTCAAAAGGCTGGTTTTAGACTTCAGATCTCATTGAGGTTTTTAAAGTACTTTTTTACTTTAAACACAAAATAAAATTAATTGTTGTTCATTGGCAACACAATGAATATAATGATTGGTGTGAGGTCAGCTAGCTCATATGTAGTTAAATTAGCATGTTTCTGGGTAGTCTATGTTTCTAGGAGGAGTGAGCCATTCTGATAAATCTTTCACAAATAATGTACCTTGCTAGCACAGATCTGTGCCAATTTAGTTGCTTCTTTTTAGCTAAGCTGACTGGAAAAACAAGGCTTTTGATCCATAAGAGATTTTTTTGTTTGTTTGCTTATTGCTAGTGAAAATTCCTCTGTATACTGTGAAACTGATATCTGTAAGGAAGCCCTGGAGTTTCTACTCCAGGCTAGGATTCGATATTAAATTTTTTTTTAAAAGTGGAGTTTGCCTACAAAGGAAGATCATTATTTTTAGGTGAATTTACCTGATATATCACAGGCTAGTAGACATGGGAGCACACGTTTTGCACCAGTGCACTGGATCATCACAATGAAACCCATAAGGACTCTATCCTGGATACACAGAAATTTTGATAAAGCCAAGAAGTTTCAAACAAAACACTTTAAGGCTCAAAATATATCCATTTGACAAACAAATTTTGGTATAGTCTGAAAGATTCTTTCTGATCCTAATCGTTAATATTTGCAAAGTATGTTTTGATGTCTATCCCCCAGAATGCTTATTTCGGTTCCACAGCATTCTCTATTAACCTTTTTAGTTGGACTACTTGCTGCATGAGTCTAAGGCAACCAATATCCTAAAGAGCAACGTCAGTTCACTGTCTGTGAGATCCCAACTATTTGGATTGTACTTATCTTTAGTAGAGGTGTTCTGGACACTTTCAGGAGAAGGTGATCTAGGACTCTTAGAGGAAATAATCTTTATGGTGGAGCAATGAGTGGATTGGTTGTGGTGCTGCCTTAGGCACAGGTAAGAAATCTTTCAGATAGTGAGAAGTGGTTTCAAAAGCCTAAAAGGACAAACAGATTGCTTATCAGGCAATATGGTCTGAAAAAGGGGAGGGAAGAATTGTAAAGGGATGGCACCAGAAAGCTAAGGCAGATTGAGAAGCCCACAAGTCAAGGAGCAATAGTTTGAACTGCATTTGAAATTCAAGGCCAAAGCATTGATGTGGAAAGGTGTGAAGACAAATTAGCCATGATGACAGCAATTACATGACATTTTTCAGTAGAGGTGGTCAAACGGGCACAATTTAATGGTGTAGTTTTCTGCTGGGGAGGCAATTTGATGCTTGCTGCATTAGATGGTGTCTCAGGTGTGGTTATTCTGCTGGAATTGTCCATTTCATTTGTCATGGCTGATCTGCACTGGATTTTATGAGCTCTTCTGAAGGTGGGGTTCTTGCACATTCCCTGAGTATTCAGTAATGAAATTGCACACCTCTCTACTATTGAAAAGAAGCAGCTGTGCTTCTAAACAAAACTCTGTTGAGCAACAAAGTTTGTTGGTGAATACTCTTGTAAATATAATTGAATCGCTTTCAGTGTTTGCTGCAAAAGTAATCTGCATCTCCAGCTCATGGAATAAAATGTTACTGAAAACAGTTTAATGCAATATGTTGATTCATTGTGATACTTCTAATTTTTGTGTGTTCTGGGATTATTTTTAAAGAATGAAACTTACTTAAATTTATTTGCTTTCCAGAAGAGTGGCAATAGTAATTACAGAATACTTTCCAGTTGCCCATTTTATTCTCATTATATGTGGTAAACCTGTTGAGAGTCCATTTGCTTCCTCAGGCTTTCCTTCTGCTTTTGTATCCTAATAAACACCCAGGGTAAAATATCCATGGTTAGGGATGAATATTTCATATTGAGTTATGGAGAACTTCCATTTTCTGATAATTTTGTGCCATGCTTTTTTTTTTTTTTATTCTTTGCAAACATTAGTGTTGTCGTAGGTCTGCTTTGGAAATAAGCTTAAATCTTGAAATTTATAATGACTTTTCCTTAGATAAGAAGAGTTAAAATAATGCCTGGGGCATGGAAATATAAAGAAGAATGATTGCTACATTAGGTCCTTTTGAAGGAATCTAAGTATTTAGCCTTTTCATATATTTAACCCTACATTTTATTGACTGACTTGTACTTAATTCTATTATATTCCGTAAGGATACTCGAGTATCCATAAGGATACCCAAGGGCAGTGTTTTATTGTGTGCCAGAATGTATTTGCTGGTTACAGAAACTTCTAAAATTATTTAAGCTTTTATCAGAGATGTTATACACCTTTTTGGGAATTATTTTAATTTAAAATGTTAATTGCATTCATATGTTGCCTTTAAACTGCCCTCTTCATTGTTGTAATTTTTTTTTTTTTTCCCACAGAGCAACAGCTCTTGTATAGGTTAATTTCCTAGGAGTGATATTAAGTGCCCTGATTAACTCCATTGACTTAATGTAATCCAATAGCTGTCAGTGCTTGTACTGCACTGCTAAAAATGACCTTTGGATATAAATTCTTGTTATCACTAACCTGCAACTCAGACTCCATGGCACATGAAGCTGTTGATGCAGTCTGGAGGCCAATACACGGTAGAGTTGGAATGGGACACATAATAACATGAGTAATTTTGATGGCTAGATTTAAAAAATCTGTGAAATTCAGCAGCACAATGACTAATTACGTTGTTTAGCACAGCATGACAAAGAAGAGGTAAACACTTTTGTACTGAATAAATTCCCCAATTATTAAAAGTATTGAACAATAGATATAAAGTAACTAAGAGCAAATGTAGTTTGGAAATTAGAAGGCTATTTGGAGAAAATCTCATTAGTTTTATGAAGAAACATTTGTAACGTGGTTGTCTGTGACAAGAAAAGCAACCCAGGAGGCCTCTTCCTGGCTATATTTATTTCTAAAAGAAACAAGCATTACATATTTTGGAGACAAAAGAGGCATAATTTTTATGTAAATAATGCTGTCAAGTGTTCCATAATGTCCTATTTAAAAATCTTTCAAAAATCCTGTTCATCAGCCTACCTTCTCCCTGATCTCTGAACTCCAGTATCTCTATACAGCATATACTTCAGAGACTAATCATGAGCAGACTGGTAAAGAAATAGGTAAAAAAATTCCAAGATGGCCTTTCCAGAAATATAGAGTCACATGGGAAAAACCACTCAACTCTGTCACAAATCAGAGTTTTACAACAAACAGAGCATGGTCATTAATACATAACTGCAAGGAAAAATACCAATGTTTTAAGCAGAAGTACTTGCTTTTTCTAAAAGAAAATGTAATTTTGCCTTGGATCAGTCAGGAAGATTACTCCTGATATCACTGAATGAAAATCATCATATATTAATGAATATTAAAACAAGTATGACAAAGATAATAATTTAATACATTTTTCACTAGGGCTCTTGTAGCATATTAGAAGGGAAAACAAGATAAGATGACTGAAATTATTTCAGAAAGCTACTTAATTCTTGAGATTTTTCCTATTATGGTAGTCATGATAGTCTTTGTAAACTGATTTGAACTCTTTCATGCAGAAAGGCCTTTCTTTGAGTTACAACAGTGGACTTCAGGTCATGAAATGGTGTCTAATATCTGACCAGAGTTTCTGTGTTTGACAACTACAGCAACCTTCAAGCCATATCTATCTTCTCACAAACCAGAAGCCAAAAGATTCTGGAGTCTGGATCGTACCTGACAAGACACACTGGTGGCATTTTAAAGAAGTTCTTTGCCTCAACTGTAAGAGAAATCAATCCTCTAAAACCAACCTGAAGCAAATGTAGTAGCATCATAGAGTAGTTTGGGTTGGAAGGCACCTTCAAGGGTCATCTAATACAACCCCCCTACTATGGGAAGGGAAATCTTTAACTAGATTAGGTTGCTCAGAACCCCATCCAACTTGATCTTGAATGTTTCCAGGAATGGGGTGTCTATCACCTCTCTCGGCAACCTGTCCCAATGTTTCACCACCCTCATAATAAAAAAATATTCCTTATATCTAATCTGAATCTGTCCTCTTATAGTTTAAAGCTATTACCCCTTGTCCTAATATAACATGTCCTACTAAAAACTTTGTCCCCACGCTTCTTATACGTCCCACTTAAGTAGTGGAAGGATGTAATAAAGTCTCCCTGGAGCCTTCTCTTCTCCAGGCTGAACAGCCTCAACTCTCTCTGCTTGTCTTCACAGGAGAGGTGTTCCAGTCCTATGATTATTTTTGTGGCCTTCCTCTGGAACTGCTTCAGCAGGTCCAAGTCTTTCCTGTTTTGAGGATTCCAGAGCTGGGCGCAGAACTCTGGGTGATCTATCACCACAGCAGAGTAGAGCAGCAGAATCACCTCCCTCAGCCTAGGGGCCACAATTATTTTAATGCTGCCCAGGATAAAGTTTTCTTTCTAGGCTGTGAGTGTGTGTTGCCAGTTCACTTCCAGCTTTTCATCCACCAGTACCCTGAGTCCTCTGCAGGGCTGCCCTCATTCCCTTCATCCCCCAGCCTGCGCTGATACTAAGGGCTGCCCTGGCTCAGGTGCAGGACCTTGCATTTGGCCTTGCCGAACTTCAGGTATGTCAACCTCACCTCTTGGCTTGGTGTCTGGAGAGTTGCTGAGGATGCACTCAATCCCATTGTCCATGTCATTGATGATATTTGTCATGGGCTAGGGCTGAGCTGGCCACTAAACATGGGCACATGCTCTCTAACCCCCTCTCCTCGCCAAACGGGAAAGAAACGGGAATGGCAGAGAGACTTCTGGATGGGGGGAAAAAAAAATTAAACAGCTTTAATAAGGAAATAATAAATATAGTAAACTATACATACATACAAACCTGATATCAAACCTGACACCCTGCAATAGCAATCACCACTGATAGTGCAGATCAGGTGGCACTGGGGAAGTCCCAGACTCAGCAATGGGGAGCTGGATTCAGGAACTTGGGATTGAGATCAAAGGCAGAAGCTTAGATGGAGCCCTCCCTGTATGTCGGCCACTGCAGAAGAGAAGAGGAAGAACACCTAAACCCTTGTGATGCCTAAGTTTTATACTGACTACGGTATATATGGAATGGAATAATCTTATTTGTCACTTGTCCTGTCTATTACCCCCCGGAGGTGCAACCTTTTACTTCCTTGTGACCCCTCTCACTACCCGGCACCGCCAGCGTAGCACACAAGAGCCAGCAGTGGCCTTGGTCACTGTAGGAATAAGTATCAGCCAGAACCTGTCTGCATCCCAGTGCCAGGCAGTGACTGTAAACATCAGGTGTTATCACTGCCAGTAGCACACACTGTCTGCAAAAACATGCTGCTGACTTCAGAAAATGCAGCCTCTAAGAAGAGACTGAGTTGAGAAGTAAACACTACTGAACAGAACTGGTTCTATTTAGTTCGAATCAAGACAATATTAAACAACACTGGTCCCAGTAGGCATCCCTGAGGGACAGCACTTGTCACCCAGGGTCTTCCTCTTGGGATGTGATGGGTATTACAGTCAATTATAAAAGTTATTAACAAATTACAAGTTCACACAAAATAAAAGAACAATTTTTTTTTCCTCTTCAAAGAAAAATAGACAAAGCTATTGAACATAACTTTTGTAGTGTGATTTTATGATGTAAAGTTGTGGTAGTATCTAACATTAACTTGGACAAAGGTTATTGCAATAATAGGTAAATTCAGTGTTATCTGAGATTGCAAAGGACAATTAATAGGTTCATATCTAGTTTATATATACAACTATAACTATTTCTGAAATGAAGAAAGATAACCCCATGAGATCTAAACATAGCTCATGCAGATGTGGATTTGGTACATAATTTTCATATTCTAAGTTGGTAGCTATCTTAAAGGTCCCATATTCTTGTTCTAATCACTGATTTTCATTGCTATGCTCAATTCTATTTAGAATAACTTTGCTATGACTTTTAAAATTCTGACATCTGGCACCACCAGTTTTGATAGGTTTAGTAGTATATCTGACAGTTCATTTGCAGTTTCTGGATTATAGTGTCTGGGTCAACTCTTCAAAAACAAATATATGTACAGATGTTGATATCTGCACCCAGGGAGTGTGGATTTTCTGACCATACCTTCTTTACTCAGCACAGGGTCAAAAGCTTCAGGTCTCGTAATCATTAGACAGTGAGCAATAAGGCTGCTTACTAGAGGTTGAAAAGAGTGCTTAAGGGCTTGTATCCTGGCTCAGTTAATGCAAGTAGGGTGACATAACCAATGCAACTTTGACTGTAAGTAGGTACCCCTGCACTGTGGGAGCTCCTCTGTGAGCTGGAAGAAGGTTTAGGATTCAGAGTGCAGAGCTCCTGGGGTGTGCCCATGGTTGATGCAACCAGTTGCTGTTTTCATTACCTGGCTTCTTTGATGATATCACTTGGTAAGGGAGGAGTATGCAGAGTCACGTACTATGTATCTACATACTTTTATCCTATGCCAGCTTGGGGACTGAGTTGGAACTCTTGACCCCAAATTCCTTAATCATGCTAATTGTGTGTGGACTGGCAATTACCAGGAATTACAAGGCATCACAACCCGGTCACGATGGGACCCTCACACACACTGTCATAAGGCCAGTGAAGTCATTGATATTATGTTTGCACCAGTTGAGGAACTGCCTCTGTCTGTGGAACTCATAGACGATGAACCACTATGGATGAAGTACCTCTAATAGCAACATGCCATACAAATAATTCTAAGAGACTTACTTAACAAAAAAAAAGGAAATTAAAAAAAGAGTTCCACACTCTTCTCTACTGGTGTTTTAATTGAAAGTGCTTACAAAACCAATTAAAACCTCCTTATGAGGAGCTGTATTTTAAAAAAGCAATTAACAGTTTCTGAAGCAATAGTGCAACCGTTTTCAGGGCTGTTTATGTCTTTTAGGATAACATCGTTATGTATTAGTTTTACAGAAATAATGGGTTTCTTGCACTGTCTTTGTAATTACGTCTTATGCAACTCAGGTGTGCTATATCTGTTGACCTTTTTAGTCAAAGCAGATAAGCCTGGTGCACCCCTAGAAGAATAATTTGAGTTAAATATTTTTAAAGTGGATAAATCATATTAATACCTCATTAACCTTCATTCTTCCATGCACAGTCATTAAACAGAAAAAGCATATTACCAAGATTACTCAAGGTTGAGCAATAACTACAAGAGCATGAGTGAATGAATGCATAAAAAATTTGAAGTGAGTTAAACAAAAGTTCTTTTTGGTTCTCGCTGAGATACATTGCTGTTCCCACCAGGACTTTATTTGTTATCTTCCACTGGTTGTTGTTTGTCCTACTGCAGCCTGCTGCAACGGTAATTGTGCATGATATAAGATTAATAACATACCTGTCTCTGGGGTAGATAGATACTATTACAATCATTTTAATCTCTTATTGGAAATGATAATTTATAAAACATATCATGTAGGATATGCTCTATATCAAGGGGGTTTTATTCCACATGTTTTTATTCTATACCTGCTTCATCTGCCATCTGAAAACAACTGTACATGCAGTGTGTGTATGTTGAGCTGTATGGATATTCAATGGCACCTTTTTCCTTTGTTCTCTTGTTTTGGGTTTGGTTTTTTGGTTTTTTGGTTTTTTTTTTCCCCCAAGGATCACTTCCTACAGCTTCATTAATAGAAGTCACAGAAACAGATCTGGAAGTGGCCTTGTCCAAGAGATTATATAGTCTTAACCCTCTGCACTGAGAAGGGAGACAGACTCTCCTTGACTGATACTGGTCTATCCCAAACACAGAAGAACAACACGGCACAGCTTTAGCTGAGGACTTGGGGGGAGGAAGAGCAGAGTGAGGTCCCTACCCACTCTAGTGCCTCCCTGCAGGTGCTGTGTGACTGACCCCTGGGGCTCTGCCTTCTGTCAAATTTGTGGGCATTTATTCTATGTGAAGGAAGTCACTAGTCAGGAACTAGGCATCTGCAAGGAATAGTACCTGCACTGCTCTTAATAATGAATAACAGCGCAAGGACTTGGTTTGAGGTGAGTACAGCAGCAGAAACATTGAAAAACTGAGGTACGTGTGGCAGACACCTGAAAACTATTTTGAAAACCGAAAGAAAGTCTCGGCAGAGGTTTGGAAACCTGAGTACCTGCATCACGGATGTAAGGAAGGTATAGAAATCAGCTTCCCATTAGCCTGAAATTAATCCTGTTGCCAAGGCAGGATCCAACAGAGGTTTGAAAAAGCCATGGAAGATTTATTCTGATTGGCAGAAAGGGGAAGATGATGGACACAATGCTTTCCCATTTGGGGATAATGCATCATCCTGGAAGCCGTTGTAAAGTGGATGTTTGTTTTCTAGGGGTTTTTTTGTTGTTTTTTCTTACAGATGTGTCAATAAGAAAGTCATTGGTTTATGTCACTGTTATTGGAAAATACTTTTGTGGAAACTCATCATTCTTCTGAGGAGCTAGATGGCTTAGGTAAAACAGGGAATTTAGGAAGTGGCTGCTACACAAGGAAGAAAGGGGAAGAAGAACATGAACCTGCTGGAAAAACACAACAGGTCAGGCCACCCTCAATGGTAGGGCTTCTATCAACATGCAGCAGTGTGAGTAGAAGTAGCTCCATTTCTTTCCTTTCATGAAATGTAGGTCATAATTGGAGTGGCGAGTGATGTCTTTTATATCCTGTAAGGGTGAAGGTGGAGAAGAAAGTAAGTTTAGGGCAATGAAGTTTTTGGATGGAAGAAGCCTTTATTTTGAGTAAAAAGGGTAAAGTTGGACTGACTTTCCTCTAAAGACTGAAATTTCCTTCTAACCAATTTGCAGGAGTGAAGGGCCCTCCTAAGACAAGGTCCTGAATATTTTCTAGAGGTGTTTTCACATTCCTTACAACGACTTCAAGGAGACCTGTCACTGCTTCAAATTTAAAATTAGTAGTGGTTTTTGAAGAAAATAACATGAAATGTTATTGAGGAAGGTGGCTTCAGGCAATTGCTAATTAAGCAGATGTAAACCTTCCCTGTGAGAACAGCATGTTAAAATCCCAAGGATCTACAAGAGTACTAGGCAAAATTAGGATGTTGTGAAAGCAACACTGACAAACACTTTGTAAAATATTTAATAATTTTCCTTTACTTTCCGAAAGGGACTTTGTAGTTTCTCAGCATACGAGTTTGGGAGTATATGCCATTAAATTAAACGGCATTCTTGATCAAGATCACAAGATTGTAGAAGTGTTTCCTGGGTAAATGAGTGTGGCAAAACACATAGGGTATTAAACATGAGGTTGTCTAACACTAAAAGTAATACGCAAAAATATAAGAATGTCTATAAAACAGTAAAACCTAGGCTCATCTTAACTGCTATTCTCTCTCAAGAGGTTGAAGCTGATACTTTAGCTGAAAGTGAACTCCTGGGTAATACAAGAGCCTATTGTGAGATGATAGACTGCAGTAAAAGGAACTACCTTCCTGACCTCTACAGACAATTAGCTTCCTCCCTCCAGCATGAAGTTTAATAGCTTGTGTCATTATATTTCCTTGCATAGCCAGATTGCTAATGTTATTAATACTAAATTCAATCAACATGTTAGGTTGAAAACTTTTTTCCAGCATGTCATGATGTGTTCAGTTACAGAAATTACTCTATCATATCCCATTGATGGTCTAATGGATAACACCTACTACCAACACATGTTGAGAAAAAAAATCAAAATAATTTCACAAGAAATTAAATGATTAGTAGTGATTAAAGGGATGATAAGGTGAAGCTAGTTTTAATCAGAGAAGTAGTTACCTGTAAAGCTGCTGAGAAGTACGTGGAGATTTCAGAAAAGTTCTCATTAAAGTAATATAAAAAGTCTGAGGAAAATAAAATAAATCTATTTTTCTCATGATGTGTTTTATTTAGGACGTGGAAATACAACATAATTCTCAATTTCAGTCTTCCCCTCACTCACTGCAGCATGCGTTCTTGCTCTTAAAAATAAGGTAATTCTTCTGAGTGTGCATTAATACAGTAACAGAGGCTATGGTGGACAGGTGATACAGCAACCAGATCATCTTGGTGGTTAAATCTGAAAACAGACTTGGTTCTTTTTCCAGGATCAGACTTGAGATAGGTTTTCTGACACTGCCCGCAACTTTTATGTGGACCCAGGGAAAGACTCAGGTAACCTGGACTGATTAGTATTCTGCTCCCCACAGCCAACAGCATCTGGAACTGATCATTGAGGCAGCCTTTCTTGTTTTGCAGCATGCTTCATGGCAAATACAAACAGTTGAGGTGTTTTCTCAGAATAATATGTATTTTTTTTCCCTATAAAAATGTATTTCATTTAAATTTCATCAGCACAGTGGAAAAAACCCTCAACACAAGGACATCTTTCTTTTTGCAAATGTGCTACACAAAGTACTTCCGTCTTTCTTCTTTTCCTGTCTTCAGAGATGTAGAACCTCTCTTTATGAATTCCTTGTGGCTTTCTCTGGATTTTCTTCATTCCTCCATGACCTTGCACAGGCCTCTTGAGCCTATCTAAAACTTGGCATTCTTATGATCATGTAACATCCAGAGGTGAATTTGAGCTATCAGTGAAGGAATATGCTTTACTGATCTCCTGAGCAGTTATTATACTTTGTTCTTTCTTTCAATAGAAGATTTTCCAATTTTCCTTTTCTTACAAGTTTATTTGGTTGGGAGTTTTTTGTTGTGATATTAGTTGGTTTCTTTTTGTACAATGTGTAGCACTTCGCATTTAGTGATATGAGTACGCAACATTAACATGAGCCTCTCCAGTGGATGACAGAATCTTTCCTCTTCTTGTTTTTGATAGAATGCTTTCTAATAAATACCCTAGCACTTAATCTCAGCAATCTTTATTTAAAAAATGATGAGCAAGTGATGGTTTCTTCTAAGCATTTTGTTATCGTTGAGTCGTGTGTCAGCATGTCAGATATTGACTGTAATTTCTGTAAATCTTACCAAATCTTTAACTATTCTCATGGTCACAGTAATGGTATAAGGCAGTGTTACGCATGGACACCAATCCATATTAACTTCCTTGTTTATCCAACAGCCAGACTTAGAAAGAAGTTTACACCAGCCTTACAGAATGTATCCCATATTCCCAGTGAGATTGCTTTTAGAGCAGACATTGGATGGGTGTCAAGGAGGCCACATTTTGCTTTCATTACTGAGATAGCTTGATCTGGTGACAGGGTCTCAGTAAATGAGCTGAGGAGATATAATGGGAAGTGGTAGGTTTCCTCTAGAAATTCTTCCACCACAATTTCTGATCTCTCCTCTGAAGCAAATCCAAAATTTTATTCAAAGCATATTAAATGGGGCCACTGGCAACCAGAAAATGAGATTTCAACTTCTTTCATCTTTAAGAAGAAAATAATGGAGGTCGCTAGCAGTTGAGTTTTTATCCAATGATATTTTGTGTTATTTCCTGCCAAAGAAATATATAGCCAGGCTAAGTGAGAATGGCTGGATACAGAGATAAAATGTATGACAAAAGTATCATACTGTAAGAAAAAACAAAGCAGAGGCGAAGCATGGCATAGCTTACCTAAAACTGATATGCAAGCAACATCTGAAGAAACACTCTTTAGTTTTTAAAGGACCTTCTTTAAGCTAAAAATAAATCCAATAAGTCCTTTCTTTGACCATATTATGAAAATGATGAGAAGGTCTTCAAAGAAACTAGCTGTAAATCTGAAAAAACATACTGAAACATGAAAATTCCATTACAAGTTGATATCAAAGACAGATTTTTAATTAAACCCCATATACCTCTCATTCTTGAAGTCTGGTTCTGGCAGGAACCAAAGTCTGTTTTCTGACTAAAAATATGTTGATTTTTTCCTATACTTTTCCAGAGTCTTTTAATCAAGATAAAACTTTAAATTAAACAACTTTTTAAATTAAACAACAGCAGTAATGAAACCTTGCTCACTGTGAAAACCTCCTGTAGTTGGATTCTCTGATGTCTGTTATGAATGAGACAGCCTTTCTTGTAATGAGAGCTTTCTGCTCCACCAATCCCCAAAACATCTGCAGGAAGACTGTGGTTTTAGTATCTTAAATAAGTTAAAGTACTGGAGATGTATGTGCACCTGCAATTATAGACTAACTGCTCAGGAAGTTAGACTAATATCAGTAATTTAGGTGTCTTCCAAGAGAAAATAGTTTTGTTTTTTTTTCCTGGTTTTGGCTGTGTTAGTTTGAAGTTTCTTCTTATTTTTTTATTTTTTTATTGTTAGTCCTTTCATGCATCTTGTTACATCACAGTTAGAAGGAGCTTTAAAAAAAATTGCTAGGACAAAAAAGATCCCATGTGTGACTATTACAAACACTTCTCTGACATTGTGATGTTATAGAAGAGGAGATGGAATATGTGACCTTTATAGCGTCAGTCATTTTTTAACTTAATTGGAAAAATCTCAGAATAGCTCCAGAGGAAAATTCTTTCAGAGCATTTTATGACTAGACTTTTAGTATTAAGTCTAGGAAATTGATGTATTTGAAGAAAGAGGTCACAAGTGAAGGAGAACTTGCAGATCCATATGACTGTAGGCAGCAGAGACATATTACACACTCCCATTAATCTTTTCAAGTGACATGAAATTGTATGAAAACGGGTTTGTAATCATAGTACTATAGTTCAATGACCAGTAAATACTCTGGGAAATGTTCCTTGTAAAGCTGAAGTGTAGAGTATGCTATTGAAAGAATTTAAAAACAACTGTAAAAGGCAATGCAAACAAACAGAGATGAAGGCAGTGATGAACCAAGGGTATAAAACGGGAAATGGAAGCGTAGCCTTCTTCACAGTAAGGTAAATGATGAAGTTCTTATTGGCTTTTTGATTACAGTGGACTTCTGCAGAAAAAAAATTCTCGGTTACAACATATGGCCAGCCATTATCTCCAGTAAGGACACCTCTACACTGTCTCTCAGAATGAGACAAATATCAAACACAGTGAATGTTAGTTGAAAGTCATACTGTTCAGGTTTTCCATCATTACTAAGTGAAGACACTGCAGTTGGATGCTTAATTTAGATCTCTAATAGTTCTGTGCTCTTCTTTTGTAAACATTTTTTTCAAAAACATGTCCTTTAATCCTCATTGTTAGAATGACTAGTTGCCTCATTGAATATTCTCAATCCGCTAAAGGTAAGAAAAGACTAAGACATAGGCTAGGACTGGAGCAACTACTACTTATTGTAGGAGTTGAAGCGCTCTCAGAGGGTTCAGTGCAGAAAACATGCTATAAGATCTTATTCAATATTTCATATAGTTAGTTAGTTGAAGAAATGGAGAGGGCTGAATTCCTCAACTAAAAGTACTGAGTAACTAAAAAAATCACAAAGCTTGAAACTTCAATAGGAAAGTTTCTTCCTTACAGACATGCTGGGAAGCTGTCCTCAAAGTGAAAACACTGAAGTTGCAGTCATATACAGCAATTAGTCAACATGTTTATAACAGGAAATGGAAACTACTTTCTGCACATTATCTATGTTGTTGTCATCTTACTTTTACAAGAAGAGACATTTCACTGACTGGCGAAGCTTTTGTAAAATATTTTTTCAGCTGTAGTACAATAGGCATTTTGAATGATATACACAGTATTGAGATAGCAGAAGCTTCTTGCCCCACGTCACATTCTTATGTACTTTTGTTGTTGTCAACTCTTCATCCAGGTTGATTGACTGCTAAAGTTGATTTTAGATGCTTTGGAAATGCAGGAGGGCTATGGGGCACAGGTAAGCTGGACTCAGCTTGCACAATGGGGCTGCAGATCACTCTTCTGAACCCATAAGTTCTATTGAAAGGAAAATGAGAGAAGTCCTTTTACAAACTATTTCAGGAAAACCTGAAGTATTTGCATGATATCTCAGGTTTCGAGAAGAATTTATGGTGTGTAGAAGATCTTTTAAACATTTGAGAAACTACTTGCTGCTACCTAAAATCTCCTCTTGCAGCCACCCTATACTAAGTTATATTGGAAGGTTTGTTTCTACCCACTGTAGTCGTGAAACTTCTAAACTGAATTAAACAATTACTTTCCTACTGTAGGATGCATTTCCTATTAATGCTCGCTGTTAATGCTATTAACAGAGTAATATAAAATTACTGAGGAAAATGTGTTGAGCAGGTAAGAGGAATCTCTCAGGCTGTCTCTTTTTAAATAGCCTAACACACTGATAGTATTTTTTTGTAAAAAGCTTTGAAATATTACATCACTTGAATGTATTTAATACACATTATCCATACTTGTTACTGTTTAAACTGTACACAGGGAAACGTTCCAGAAAGCTAACCAAAGATGGAGTTACTAATTGGAGAGAAAATTAAGAATAAATCTAAATTAAAGATAGTGAATCTAATTAAAACATAATTGATAGTACTTGGTTGAAGTGTTGACAATAATGAAAGGAGAATGCAAGAAACTGAAGCAGGGTAGGAGAAGCTTCTGTTTTCATAGTAGTGTATGTGCTATATGCTGTACAAAAATGCCTACTGCATCTCATCTGAAACTTCAAAAATATTTACAGTCAATGAAACAATAGCAATCTATGGGATAAATGATCTAGAATCTAGGAATTCTCTACATGTTTGTAAGTGGGTTTTTAACCCCCACTTACTGAGGCAGCCATTCCAGGAAAAGGATGCAGAAAGTTACTCATACCATGTCTCATTACAAGGTGTTGTCTCTGCAAGGAAAAAAAATAGAAAACTGCATGACATGTACAGTCTTAAAACTACTCTTTTAGCATAGCAGACATATTCCTAATACCACTGTTTATTGTGCTGAGTAACCCTGAACTCTGCCTATAGTCACATAGCAGAGAACCCAAAAAATTTCTGAGGATCCAGCTTGTGACTTGTCTTACTGTAAGCAAGAGGTCCCACTGCTGCAAAATCCTTGTAACCAGCTAAGACCTTTGCAAGAAACCAGAAAAGTAGATAAAACTTTTCTGTGAGCACAAAAAAAGACTGTGAAAAGCATGCTAATCCATTGTTTAGGCATATAACTAGACTCTGCATATGATAAGAAACTGCTTCTGTTTAATTAAAACTAGATAAATGACTCAAGTCTAAAGTAAAATGATTTATCTGTAGTTTAAAAGGTAAGCAAATGTTGCTGTGCAAACAGGAGTCCAAATCCTGTCTCCACACAGGGCAACCTAAAAGTTAAACCATTTATCCAAGAGCATTTTTCAAATGCTTCCTGGACACCAAACAGGCTTGGGGCCACAACCATTTTCCTGGAGAACTTGTTCCAGTGCTTGACCATCTTCTATGTGAACAACTTCTAATACCTCATCTGAACTTCCCCTGATGCAACTTCAAGCTGTTCCCTTGTGTCGTATTGTTGGACACCAGAGAGGAGAGCTCAGTACCTCCTGCTATTCTCCCCTTCATGAAAAAGCTGTAGATAGCAATGAAGGCACCCCTCAGTCTCCTCTAAGCTGAACAAACCTAGTATCCTTAGCCACTTCTCATGCCTTCTTGTACTTTCACCATCTTTGTTGCACTCCTTTGGATGCATTCTAATAATTTTTATATCCTCCTTATATTAACGGAGCCCAAAGCTGCTCACAGTACTCTAGGTGAGGCTGCACTGGTGTCAACCGTAGTGAGACAATCATGGCTTTCGACTGTCTAGATATACTGCGCTTAATGCGTCCTGGGATAGGGTTGGCCCTTTTTACTGCTAGCACAAATTATTGACTCGTATTGAATTTACCATCAGCTAAAAACCTTAGATACCTTTCTGCAAGGCTGCACTCCAGCCTTCCGTCCCGCAATCTATGAATACCTAGAATTATAAAATTGAAGGTGAGGAATCCAGATTTGTCCTTGTTAAATTCCATACGGCTGGTGATTGCCCAATACTCCAGTCTTTCAAGATCTTTCTGTAAGGTCTCTCTCCCTTTGAGGGAATCAATGATTTCTAATTTAGTATTGCTGGCATGCTTATTTAGTAGTTGCTCAACTCTACTGTCCAGGTCACTGCTGAACTTCATTTCCTATATGAGAAATTACTGCTTAAAAAAAAAACCAACAAAAAACCAGCAGAAAACAAAAGCTAGAAGTTGTGCTAGTTTTATAGTTACAGCCATATCACTGTGCCTTATTATTATAAATAAGTCAGCAATGGATTAAGGCATAAGTTTGTAGATGCAGAAGAAGGATTCATTGCAGTGTTTGCAGAAGCTGCAACAGCATCCTAAGCACAACGGTTTAGAGAATTCATGTCCTTTGAGACCATAGCTTTGGGGAATATTGCTCTTTTCCTTTGATATTCAGTAAATACAGCAGACAGGACAAGGATCAGTGGAGAATGTACCTTCTATTTGCACTTGAAATAAAAGCCATGAAAAGGAACATCAATAAATGGAATTGTCAACCTGGTGCTAAAATTCCCTAACTTAAACGTCATTGTTTACACCTAAATTTTATTTAGGTAAATTAGCAAGGTTACACAGTTAGGAAAAGATACATATTAAACTGTATTACTTACTACAAAAAAGCTTCTTGTTTATTGCCTTTTGCATCCTTTGCCAGATCAGAGTATCTCTTGTAGTTCTGTTTCATTTGGACTCAACTGTACAATTAAAAATTCAGTAGATTTTTTTAAAATTTTCTTTCAGATATTACTGATTGCTAAGTTACTAATAGCTATGCCTAACCAGCTGAATATACAGATTCTCTACAATGCACTACCAATTCTGAGAGAACCAAAATATTTAAAGGGGGATTTATCACTGTAACAGGTTGCACAGAGATATTGTGGAAGCCCCCTCCCTGGAAACGTTCAGGCCAGGCTGGATGGGGCTTTGAGTAACCTGGTCTACCGGAAGGTGTCCCTCCTCATGCCAGGGAGGTTGGAACTAGATGATCTTTTAAGGCTGCCTTAAACCATAAACCATTCTATGATTTATGCAGATAAGGGGAAGGGCACTTCCTGTTGAAAGCTGAAATTCTTGTCTAACATATATAAGTAAAACATGGTTACACATTCTTTTAGTTGTTTAAGATGTTTTATTTAATAACTATGAAAATAGCTTAAGGTTGCCTACACTGAGTATGTTAACATTCTGGAGGAAACACATTGTATTAATCGTAATAAAAAATATGTTTAGGCAAATTCACTGTTTTTCATGAAGTGCTGGTAGCAAGTTCAATGTTAAGCATGTTCTCCAGCTGTGATGTTGATAGCTAGTTCAAATATTTACATATTTTCTATGGAGCTGGATTAAGATATTTGAACTTCTTCTAATTACCCCAAATGACCTTGCAAAGTAAGTGTAATAGATTTTAACAAAGTCAGAAATCTAATCCTCTGCCAGCTTTAGCACCTCCACAGCCCTAGAAAAAAAAACAGGAACATCACCACTCACCTTCAGTACTTGAATAATAAGATGAGGAGCATCTTCATAAGCCTCCTACACAAATCTAGTTAGCTTATTGTGCAAAATGAAACTTGGGAACACAGCTCAGAACTTGGTAGCATCATACCTCTAAGTATCTGGATGCAAAGACTAGGCAAACATGAAGGAAAACTGTCTTGGAAAAGGGTAGTCCTGGTCTATTCTCCCTTTTCCCCTATACTGGCTGTGGTTTCCTGGACTCTTGCTGCGTAAGATCTGGGTTTTGCAGAGAATTCTTTTTTTCTGCTAGGTATATTTTCCATTACACCAGCTAGCTGAAGCTCGTCACTCAACAACTGCGAGAACACTGTGTAGCCTCAGAAATAGGATGACTGAATCGCTGGAAGTAGGGATGTGCCCTAAATGTATCTTAATGCAACGATTTCAGTGGATGTTTATGGAGAAAGTGCAGTTACTTTTGATATAGAGATGCTAGGAAAGGAGATTCCCATTGGCATCACAGCTCTACTCAGACATTTTATGAGTACCTATCACATATTCAGCCCACACATGTAAGTTGAAAACTGCTGATGCATGTGGATGAGACATTTTGGTGAGAAAGGCAAGAAGATAGAAAAATGTGTCAAGATCAACGCTTTTTGTAGTCCTATAGAGGATGCAGGACCTCAACAGGGAGGCAAATTAAGTTTTGTCTAGAGAAAAATCATCTGGCTAGAGAAAATTGTCAGCTGCTGAGTCAGCAACCTGTCTAGCTCATACATCAGGTCTAACTAAGTTCTATGGGATCAGAGGTCTAGATGATAAAGTAAAGATTATATAGAAACAACAGAAAAGAAAAAAAAATATTTTACTGTTAGTACTTTGAGTTAGCCCTGTACATTTTTGATATGGTGTTTATGTCACTCTAGCCTCACCTTACCTGCTGCCCTGCTCTTCAGATCCTGCATGTAGTGCTGTGCATATCCCAAAATATGAGCTGAAATAAGGGTTTATATGTGTGAAGGTTCTGGTAAAATGTATCTTTCTGTTCATAAATATGTATACACATGAAATAGTACATTAGTGGTGGGTGTACCTCTTCGAGTTATACAAAACACACTACTACCTCCTAAACAGAAATATACACTGTTCACTGTTCTGTATAAGTGTTTTTGAGTTTAAACTATGACAATTTGCAAGGAGCTATTTGAGCAGCATCATCTAAACGATCATGATCAACATAAAACAGATATGTTTATGCTCTTAAATGGAGATCTGAAAATTATTTGTAACTAAGTTTATAATTTTGTAGTCTGTTAGGCTTAGGTAAATTATAGTTGTTCCACACTGAAGGAAATGACATGAAGTTATCTATAAAAAATCAGTTTTCTTATTTAACTAAAAATACTCATTTTCATCAGTGCTATAATCTAGAATGTATAATCCTGAAGATTAGGCAATGAAAAAAAAAGATGAAATGACAGATCTGTACTGAAGCAGGAATAATTCCTGTGATACAAAATGAACAACTAGAACATACATCAAGTGTCACAATGTGTTTCATCTATATTTTTCACTCCTTCAGCTCTTGAGACTTGTACCAGTTATTCCATTTTTTTTGCCTGAGCTGACAGAACTACAAATTGTACCCATTTCATAACCTCTGAAAAGAGCAATGTGGGCAGTCTCATCCTATTACACTTGCTGTTGCTGTTTCACTGAGTTCAGTGCACTGAGAATGGAAAATCATTCCCACATTTAGCTTATTCCCATAACTAATTAGATCAGAATTGGAATTTTTGGTAGATGAGTACCCTGAAGGTATTAAAATAGCAAAAAATGCCATAGACAGTTTTTCAGACACTAGTGTACTGCATCTTCTGTACAAAACAGATAGAATACAGTAATTCAACAGACCTGTTAAATTATAGCTCATACATCTTGCATAGGCAGACCATTTTCAATGACATTAAAGTAAATTGCCTGTATCTCTGGCCAGCTACTGATTGGCCAGTACTTCCAGTGGCTTAGTGAAATCCACAATCTTAGGATTTCATTATTAGCTTTAGTACTTAAATGTGCTAATGATATTAAGGAAAATGAAATAAAATCAATGATGTGTCAGATGAAAGTAATTCATATTACTTGTAAGACAGTGTTGGGAGGATGAGTGCTAACACTTAACTAAATGTTTTAGTACCATAAAATTTCACAGCCTTTCTACAAAGGGTAGTCAATACAAACTAGATATTTATAGTAGTTTCTAGTATTAGGTGTAACCTGCAGAATCAGATGTACTGCAAAAATTATCACATAAAGAGACAAGTAAAGCAAAAGATCTTATGTGATACGGTGATGGACAAAATACTGGAATTTCAGGAATAAAAATAGGCATATAAGCAACTAACTAATAAAAAGAATATCACTCTATAGTGTATACAAGAGCTGCATTTCCACTGGAGTTCTGCTAGTCAGCTGCTGGGTCTTCAGAGCACACTTCTCATATCCTTTTGCCTTTGACTCAATGCTACATGAAACAGAGTGGTCCAAGCATGACAAAATTTACGTTCTCAATAGGAAATCTGAGCATCGTTCTCAAATGAAGTCACAATATGGAGCACATTGCCAGTTCTTTGAATAGTGTTTGACAGTAGTGATTCCCTTGATCCTACCTCTTTAATCATCAGCCTTTGAAGTCATGCTTGCTGCTCTTCTCAATTCTTTTCTCTGGTCTACTGCCTTTTGAATATTTTAACCAAAATCATCAATTTCAGTGCTTTCACTCAGAATGGCCAACAGCCTAGCACCTTCCAGGATATTCAAAGAGTGAATTTAAGGTATATCAAGTTGCAGATGGAACTGGATCTCTCAGTCTCCCATAACCTCGGATTGGTCAGGACTTCCCTAGCGCAAATTTCTTCATTAAGATGGACCACCTTCATGCCTTTAAATATGAGTTATGGTTACACTCATATTTGTTTTTGGATTGCATTCTGGAATTTTCTCTAAGAGCCTGCTTTTCTTAGGTAATAGCAGCAGCTTAAACACTGTGAGACTTGAACTGATGACAGTATTAAAATAGTCAGTTCTAAACATGGTCCTTTCCATCATGTCACACCAGTCATTTACTCAGCACTGCTTGAAAACAGAAAACATAGGTTAGGGGAGTTGAATTGTTGCATCTTTTCAGTGTTTAAAGGACAAAACCTACAACATTATAAATAATGCACTTCTCAACTTTAATTTCCTTTTCTTTTGCCTGAGATGTCTAAGCAGAGGGTAATAACTGTGAAGTTAGTGGAAGTTTAAATTTACACTATTTCAAAAAGTATTCCTTGATTAAGGTTTGACTGCAAAAACTTCTCTACATGAATGTTGATAACCTGATATTAAAAATTCAAGATAGTGAAATGTCCTGTAGCTGTTCTAATAAGAAATTTTTAATTGTAGTTGTTCTACAATAGAAAGAAGTTATTGACTACTCTCCCCCTCAAAACTTCTAGTAATTGCAGTTCTATGACACTTTTTGCGTGATTCAGCTGTGCAAGCCTCGAACTTCTTCCAGTGTGTACACAAAACTCTATCAGTTAGTTGGTTTTGAAAACCAAGTCCCCTGCTAAGCATAAACAAACATACTCAGTTGAAAATGAGTCCATTTTTTTCTTTTTAACTAATTTGTGTGACTATGCATAAAGATATTCATTGCCCGTGAAGTATTAGAATGAGCTTTAGGGCAACACCTACTCCTTGCTGTGAATCACAAATAATATGAGCTCTGTCATATAAATTTTGTTATTCTGTGAATTGAGGTGATGTGGTCAGTTTCCAGTCAAATCAGAAAAGTAAACTACTGCCCTTACCCCCCCTGCCCTTATTTAAGATGCAGCAGTCAGACACTCTGATATAATAGGTCACAGCTATTTAAAAGCTGCTGTTTGTAACTCCCATTAACATTATCTAAGCCATTTCTTCTGCCCTTCTGGCAACCATCCTTTTAAAAGCACTCATTGGCAATTACTGTATAAATCTGGAAAGAGGCAAGGCATAATTAACTTGGTCAAACATGAGCAATCACAGGAACGAGATAATTGTGATTATCTTCGAATACTTTGATCTAGTATATTTTTAGTTACTGGTCTGATAAATTATTATGTAGAAAAGACTGACATAGTGAACAATGTGCTGACCTTTCGGTTCTGAACTATAGAAAGAGGGAAATAATAAAAGAGAATGAATAAATCTTTTTATTATTGAGATTAAACTTAAAACTTTGAAGTTTGTATTTAACTTCTTGATTTCCTCCATTTTATTTCATAAGAAAGCATTCATTTTTAAGACTACATGACTGTACATCTACGTTCCTACTCTGTCACATTTCTTTTATCACACATCAAAATATATTAGCTTATCTGTCAGAGAGGCATCCTAACAAGGTAATATTTATCTTCTCTTTCACACAGTTAAAAAGCAGTAGATCTACATATTTGCCTGCAGAAACAAAGCAGGGAATCTGAGAAAAAGATTTCTTTTTCTAAGATCTAGCTTTTCACAGTCAAGGAAATACCATGAACAAAAGTAGAACATTTTAACCAGTGCTACTCCTGCCAGTACAGTGTCAGTATTTTCTCACATGAGTTGTTATATATGGACACATGTTTAATGACCCACAGTTGCTCTGAGGAATGAATATCCAGCCAAGTTCTATTTGGTCTTTAGGAAAGCCAACCAACAGAAAGAAAGGGATGAAACTTTTTTGATTACTATAAGGCTACTGATGGATGGTCTTTATATCTGATGTTGCTACGTATGTTCGATGCACCACCAGTACAGAGGTTGATATTTATAGACAGAAACCCTTGTATAGGCTTTGGATTTAATATCCAAACCAGAGCTAGCTCCTGAGAATGAGAAGTCCGTGCAATTTACAATCATTATAAACCGTTAATACTTTTCCTCTGATATGAAAAGACTACTAGCAAACTAAATGAACCACACCACCCAGGAGCAAGAGAAGTTGACATGCTGTGCCTCTGCTTCGAGTCAACAGACTGGTGTTCATCTTACTTGCTTCCCTTCATTTTTTCTTGAGGTTAAGTTACTGACAATAAGTAAAAATAGTAATGGTAAGTAATAATAGTAATGTATGTATTCTTTTTTTTGTCTGGTTTTTTTCACTATGGAATGGGTAATGTTGAATTGTCTTGATAAACCATAAATATTGCTTGTTTAGGCTCCATTATAAAAAATAACATGCCAAGTTTGCAGTCAAGGTAAACTTTTAAAATTCCCTTTGATATGCTCATTTGCATTGTATTTATGCTACCCCTTTGCAACCCTTTAAAGATTAGGACAAATGCACAAACACAATAAAGATAAGAAAAGACTAATGAAGTCTTCCAAAACTTTAAGAGTACTCTTGTCTTGGGTCATTTCTTGGTTCAGACCAGCCTCCTTATTCATTCCTGTGGTAAAATGAACCATTAAGCTGAATTTAAATGCAAATAGCCTCTTAGGATCATTCAATCTACTTTAGTAAATAACAAGCAAAAGATGCATAGTATGTGCAACAATTTAAAAAGCTCTTAATGTGAAATTCTTAGTCTCCTAATTATGAATGCTTCTTATGTGTGATAGTTGCCTCTTTTGCTGAGTTTATATCCAAGTAAGTTCAATCTATATTCCTAATGAAAAAAACAGATTACTTCTGAACTTGAAATGCAAGAGTGAAACAAAGTAATTTAAGCACAATGCATAGGTAGCAAAAGATATTTCAAAATTGTATCTGCATAAATTATTCAGGAACATAGATTCTAAAAGCACAAGAGGAGGAGATCAGGCTTCTTATCTGACAATCCTAGACTATCAACAGAATAAATTAATCCATGTTTGTCTTCTGAAGCTTCTGACTGGCATAAGAGTGGATTATTTTTAAATTTAGGCCACTAAGGTAAGAATCCAGCCTTCATATTGAAAATACAATTATTATTTACTTTGTTTCCTTCTGGTAAGGAGAAACATATCAGCCATTCACTGTCTGAAACAACTGTTGACCAACACTTAACAAGCTTTTTACAATCTACTGAAATAAAATAGAGAGGAGATGCAAGAGAACTTCCAGCTTTCTGAAACTGCCTTTCTGTTTTTACTTGAAATGCTAAACAGGGAAAAGCAATTGAACATAACACAGAATTGTTTCCTGCTGGTTTGTAAGTTTCTGAAACAATCTAAGACTTTGTTTAAAATATCTTTCTCTATTGCTGGATGACAAGAGAGAAATATATTAATGACATGACACTGCCACCAATCCCTTTTCCCTCCCTCCTACAGGCAGAGAAGTGTAGCCCATAGGGTTGTGTGCTAGCTCTGAAGTTCAGAAACCAGGTTCTAGTGTTGGTTCTACTTCTAACCTGCTATAAGAACTTGGGAAAATTCTTCTGTCCTGCATCTTGGCATACTTGACAAAAGGATATTTAACACAAAAATGTTTATAATGCAGCATTAGAAAGAAACACGACCTTACTGTAAAAACTATAGACAGAAAATTTTATGCCTCAACAAAAGAATTTGCTCTGAATTTTGAATATGTTCTTGGGACAGAGATTTTTACCTTGGATTTAATGCAGTGATAAAACTCCTTGCATTTTTTCAGTGTGTTTCTTTTTGTGGATGTATACGTTACAGTCTTGATTTTCCTTAACTAATATTTCTATGCAATAATGTGAGTCAGTTCTTCATTTAAAAGGGGGAAAAGACCAGCCCTTGTTCACATCAGTGTTTCTTCTATGAATGAAAATGACTTTCATCCAAGGCAGAATTTGCAAAATCTTTCTCTTTCACCTGTCTCGCAAATTACATTTCCTCAACAGCCCATGGAAATCTGTGGTTTCTTGAAAACCAAAGAAATGGCACAGATATATTACTGTTCCTTTCTCTGTGCCTTGGCAAAAGATATGCTGAAGATATCTGTGTCTTGATGCATATGAATTATTTCTATCTATTCATCTACAAACTGAGAGAAATATTTCATTTTTTCCCCACTAGATTTAACCTTTCTCTTTTTTTAAATTTGCATCTTTTTTCTGAATGGAAGAATTGAAATAGATGTGCTCATTCAAACTGAAATTATTTCAAATCAACTAAGGTAAAATAAAATGTTAACATACATTACTTTAAACTATAGTTTTGTGTTACATTGACTATTTCATAAATTGCTACATGGAAAAGGATGTGTATTTTTGTGAATATTTAGTTTAATCAAATAGATTAGAGACAAATCAGCTGTCTTGAGTAGCTCCATGCTGAAAAGCTGATGTAAAAAGCAAATCCAATTTCTGTAAACTAATATATTCCATCAGAGCGATACACTGCCTCTATTACTGTCTCCGGGAAGGACATTAGGACATCCCAGAAAATTATATATTTTGGAGTCCCACTCAAGTAAAAAAACGTTATCAAATTGTTAATATGTTCTACTTATATGGACACACTTAAGCATTTTAGATACTTTAAGCACAGATCTCTGATATGTACTGAACTTGCAAGTGGTTTTTTTTTATTTTCTTACACTTTTTCAAGTTTTCACAATTTTAAATGTTCATATCCTCCCATCAAGCTTGACTTCATGAAAATAATTCATAATGCACGATCCAGTCTCCCTGTTTGTTGATTTGAAAAATTATTTCCAACAGGAATAGTAGTTTTCACAAAATTCCTAATCCTAATTCTGTAAGTTTGAGCATCATTAATCAGCAGTTGAAAATTCTTATTAAGTAGCAATTATGCTACATCAAAGGGATTTTACAAATCCTGTATTTTGTACAACTTGCTCTTCACAAAAAAAAACATATAAAATGATCATCCCATAGATTTCTCTTCCTATTATGTTTTGGACAGAAGTATATATATGGAAACCATCAGTAAGTAAGAAGGTAATGCATTTTCATGCTAAGTATTGAAGATTTATAGTAACATTACAATTTAGTTTCAGTAAATGCAGTTTTCAGCATAGCTCTTGATGGCAAAATGTAAGGGCTGTATTTACAGACTGCAGTAATAATTTGGCCAAATAAAACTGCTGAGTGTAAAAGAAGGTTATTATAAGAATAATAGGAATAGAAACATCGTTTCAACAACCCAATCATTTTAAAATTTGTAGAGTTGGAAGTAAAGTAGTTTTAGCAAGACTGCTTAAGACTGAAGATGGATAAATAATTTACTTAGTTAAATTAGCTTCTTCTGTTTACAGGTTGTATGTAAATAGGATCATAATTTTTCTGTATTTACTATTCAGATTCAATCCAACAGGTAAGTTTTGTGATGACTTTTTAAAAATCTCTGTGAATTCCTTGCAAACATGCAAGGCTATTTTGCTAAGGGATAAACGACTATGAAGTCAAAGTCACTGCCTAATTCTGATTCATTCACAAACAAAAAAGATAGTTTCATTGGGTAATGTTTTTGCACTCACTAAACTTCCTAGATCTATTAAGTAGGGGAAAAATTATATTATATAAATATCCAAACTGGCAAGATAACATTAAAATGGATTTACTTTTTGAAGAAAGATAAATAAATGCTTCTCCTCAGGTTAGAGCTTTTTATCCACTCTTCACTTCTCTTTTGTATCTTTAGATTTTCTTATTTCTGTATTGTTTGAATAGCTATATGTAGTGGACGAAAATTTTACTTGCCTAATATAAAATAGCCAAGAGGTAGGTAATGTTCATAACTGCAAAGCAAATATTCTTTTCTTTTCTCTAGTGATTTTTTTCTATCCTTTTTCTCATTGCTTCATCAATCACTGAGACAGTGACTGTTGCTTTCAAAGCAGCCTGAGCTAACTTTACAATTTCTATGACTGCGTTATCTAATTCTGTCCTATTAAACCTGCTCTCATTTGTTCTTTCCAAATGAATGGTGTCTCCAGATAGTGAGGACTTTTAATTAGTAAATTAATTAAAATTGAAGTTATTAAAGATTTTTTTTTCCTTTAAAAATGTAACTCTTGGTTTGATATTTTCTACATGCAATATATTCACTGTGAGACTAGTTGTATTCAAATACAGAAAAAAAGACTCATGAAATGAAGAATATTTCTACTCTTTTCACCATTTTTTTTTTTTCCTCCTTGTATAGACATAGTTGTCCATAAAGATACAGAGATGTTATACCTGTAATTCAGGTCACTGATTTGTCTCCCTCCCTTTAAAAGTGATGTGCTGCTTGAAGCAATGGAGGATCAATTTCAGATCTACTAACTCTGTGCATATGTAAACATTTGCTCCTAGTGAGTCGTTGTGGTGACAACTATTACTTTCAAGGCTATTGATATGCATAAGACCTTTTCAGTTCTTGTGGTGGGTTAGCTTTGGCTGACTGCAGAATGCCCACCCAGATGCTTGCTGACTCCTCCTCTCAGTGAGGCACCTCATGGAGTTCCATACATTGATCTACTAAAGACTGAGCTTGGCACTGAAACTAGGTATAACTCTGTGCTTTATTTTATGCTAGAAATTTAAATTAATGCTCTGTACTTTCATTCTTTGTGCTGTTCTTACATAGTACCAAGAGAAAAATAATTTTTATTAATTATGAAAAACAGAATAGACAAATCTACTGTATGTACTGGGCTGTTAAATAAAATTAGAAGTGATCATTTCATGTACCTAAATTTCCTGAAAGTAACGGATAGAATAGAAAAATCAAAACGTATTCATCAGATGCAAAAAAATAAACCTATGGTGTATCTTCTTTAAGGCACAGAAGGAGTTCCACATGAAGGTGAATTCAGCCTTGTGTTAGTAACAGTATTTCAACTCTATTTACACTACAGGTGAAAGAATATGATCTGCCATGTAGCAAAACTATGCCTTCATTGAGCCATATGGATGAATAATTTTGTGTTAACTTATGTTTAACAACAGAGAGGAAAGTATTAATATTTCTTCTTCTCCCATGCTGCCAAAAGTTTTGAATATATCTCTTGGTATATTATAAAATAATCACATGCACAACGTGTCTTCCTAAGATTCAAGACTTAGAAAGAAAGATCATGGGGAAAAACACACCACTGGATGGTATGCCTTCTGTTCACAGATATCCCTTGATACACAAAAAAGCCACAGTCAAAAATGACAATGAAATAATGCAGGAAAAAGACTTTGTAATAAGAAACTTTTATGTGAATCTGAAGAGCTGATCCATTCACTGCAGTCCAAGAGGTCATAACTCTGAACCTACCTACCCTGAAAACTCTGAGGTAGGCTTTGGAATTTGTGGCACTGAGCTAAATATTTGAAGGCTTTGTAATTTGTCTCTGTTCTTATTCCTACCACAGTATGAAAAGGATTGTGAATCTTATGTAATTAAAGGAATAAACAGAAAGTAAATGGCTTGTTATACAAACAAACAAAAAAAAGCAAACGAACATTTAGTGCCAGTGAGAGCAATAGCTATCTAATCCCTTTTGGACCACATAGGTTCTGGATACTACAAAAACAGTCAGTGAAAACTGTTATCTTTAAACAAGAATCTGAAAAAAAAATAATTAAAAATGCATACGAAAGTATAAACACAATTCTAGAGTAAATGAACTGCCTGGTTCAAATTCCAGATCTGTGCTGAGATCAAGCATTTTGTGAAACCTGTAGCTGTCTCTGTGGCAGCTGCAGTGAAACAACATGCACAAAACAGGGAACAGAAGAAACATTAATATAACTAAGGAAGTAGATTCTTTTTATCTTGAGGGTATTGCTGTCCATTTGCCAACACTGAAAGCCAGAAACAACTAAGGGTGACCAACTGACCCAAGAGACCACAACAGCATCAGCAGACGTTCACTGTCCCTCGAGTAAAAGATTTCAGATGAAGTGGCTTGAACATTTGTCCAAACACAGGTTTTTGACATATTCGATTAGGATTAGGGAAAAACAAAACCAACCTAAAAGAGAAGACAGGTCTTCCCACATCTGAAATTGTAAAAACATTTCAATGAGACACTTGCATAATGTTTCTCCATGGAAAACCTGAAATTTTCCATTCCTCATTTCTTATTTCTGATTAAGAGTCTTCTGCTTGCTTTCCTCTGCATCATTTGGGAATACATTCTACTTAAGCAGGTAAACTCTGTGAATGTATAGTATACATTGTTCTTGAAAGAAGTATTAGATTTTTCTTTGATTTCAGGTTGCATATGTTCTGTTTAACAGTCAGGAAAGGATGAGAAAACTAGAGCTGCAAAAAAGGTAAAGGGAGATAACCTTTGAAGATTGTGGACGTCTTATCAACTATTATTAATGCTAAAACTGCCAAAAAGAGATTCTGTATTTCTTTCTAAGTCTCAATATAAAAATATGTACATATTCTTAACTGTTTTTCAATCCAGTTTTGATTTAATGCAACATGTTCCTGGCTGGTGAGTTATACAACTACCACCAACTCCCAAGTCTCAGATGTGTAACAGCTCCTGTGATAATATCATAAATAAGGCTAATGATTTCAAAGCTGTCCAGAAATTTACAACTTATCTGATTGCAACTTTTGTATGGTCAGCTAGTGGTTTATATATACAAGGATCACTGAAGAGCCCCTGTAGGCATAAATTTGTGAATTGGCTGCAATCTTAGATTATGAAGCTAGAGATGAATTATTAAGAATGGAAGACAAATACCAGATAAAGCGAGTTATAAAGCGGTGTACATGCAATGTTAGCATTGCAAAATAAAAACAGAGGCGGGCTTTTGGAGTTGTAAATAATTCTTTCCATAACTTCATGTTTCACTGCAGGGAATAGAGTAAAACTTAGCGCATTTTCCCAGGTGATCCAAAAGACTTGATTTGTTTCAAAGTCCTTATGAATTGATACTTCATAGATCACTGATATTGCATTACTTGAATTATTCAAATGTACACAAGAAATTCTAGACTTTCCTTCTTTGATTTTTCATATTAACGTGTATCTCTGGCACAGTTGCTCATCAATATATACTGAAAAAGAAAAGACTTCCACTGATTAAACTGTAACAGCACTGATCTTACAGGCACTGTTATTTCGTGCGGTAAACAGGGCTGTGGTTGGTTCTCTCTTGTGCTACCCCAATATAAACACAAAATAGGATAAATACAAAGATCACATTCAGATCATACATCAGCATAGAAATTATACTTACATCCTTTCCAAAATCTGATGTTCTGCAGGCAGTAGGCTTTTTTCAAAAGTAGGAGATGGCTACAAAAAAAATTAAGTTAGAGGATTTTGAAGATTTGATTACATAGAAAGAACCAAGACCAAGTTTTCTCACAGAAAACTTGCCCAAAGTCTGCAAGCTGTCAGTGTGACCAAACCTGATAGTCTGAGAGGGATACAGATAGTGAAAGTTCATGTCCTGTTCCCATAGAGTTATACCAGTGGTGATTTGAAAAGACTTAGGTCAATTTATCAAGATCATAAATATCCAGCATTATGAATTCTGCAGTCATGTCATAATATAAAAATCTGAGTTAGCTTATACAAAGAATCATAGAATATCTCAAGTTGGAAGGGACCCTTTAAGCATCACTGAGAACAAATCAATGTATTTATATGTATTTGATATGTTTATATCTTTATTTATATTTATTGGACTTGATTTAAGGAACACTGAATACTGTCAGAAGACTTGCACTGAGCAAATACCTCATAGTAGCCTTATGGTACTCAACGGGAGCTACAGGAAAGATGAGGAGGGGCTCTTTATCAAGGAGTGTAGCGATATGATAATGGGTAATGTCAAACTGAATGAGAGTAGATTTTGATAAGATATTAGGAAGAAATTTATGGAATTAAGAAGAAAAAATGTGGTGATACACTGGAACAGGTTGCCCAGAGAAGTTGTAGAAGTCCCTTCCCTGGCAGCATTCAAGGCCAGGCTGGATGGGGCTTTGAGTAACCTGGTCTAGTGGGAGGTGTCCCTGCCCACGGCAGGCGGGTTGGAATGTGGTGCTCTTTACAGCCTCTTTTAACCCAAACTGTTCTATGACTCATAAAAAATAGATTTAAAAAAGGAATCAGGTTTATTTATGCTTATAAGAGAATCTCAAAATTTTGGCTTCAGGTTGTTGAAAACTTGTGTAAACTGTGGCTTCTGGCAACCCCTTACATCTTCTCCTAGACTGAATGGAGGTGAGTGCATGCCAAGATGTTTTCTGTAGCACTGACACCTTGAAATTCCTGCTCAGGAACCTGCCTAGAGAATTGTAAAGGCCCTTTCTTGTCATTCAACCAGATTCTTTAACCCTCCCTCCCCCCCCCAAAAAAAGCAAGACAGAAACAAAGGTGTGTGCAAGATATTGCCCCTAACAGACCTGGAGCACAGCCAGGGTGCCTGTGCATGATTCTGTTTAGGTGTAGCCTACAGGTACTTCTAGTCACAAGTGTGAGAGATAGTTGCTTGCTCGACAGTGTTGCAAAAGCAGGTGACTGTACAATCTACCTCAGCTTTGCCTGCCAGCATTCCTCTACTGCAAGGATTCAGCTGGAACTTTCCAAGGTCCAACACCTCTGTTGTTCTTCCTGTGTATTGCGGATATCGCTGTGGGGTGACACGCTCATACAATTTCCCATAAGCCAGCTTCTACCATTAGTAAGTTAAAAATGCTGAAACATGTTTTAATCTCTTTGTCTCAAATCCATTCTTTATTACTTAAATGCTTGCAAGGTTTTACTATGAATGTGTATTCTCAGCTGAGAGAGGGAAGTAAAATATTGCCTCTATAAACTAAAGATTTTCAGTTGTAAACTAAGCCCCTCTGTGGCCTGTAAAAAAAGGGAAAATCATACTGTATAATTGAAAGGACAACTTGAGTTTAGAGTCCCTGTCTGTATTCTGTCAGTCATGAGATTTTAACTGTACATTTCAGTAACATTGGTAGGTTAATAATGCATTTTATATACATGAACCTTCAAAGAGGAATGCCCTAATGGCTTCCAAGTAATTTACAATGTTGGAATAGAACATGGCAGCAAAGGTTTTCATATGCTCTATTGCTTATTTTGCTTTAATAGAAATAATAATTTTATACAGTAAACATTTACTTATTTATAGCTGGCTTTCAGAATTGAACAAATGAATTTACAGGGACCACTGAAAGGATCTAACTGAGTGATAGAGGAACCTAATCAACTGTGCCTTATACACCTATAAGCCACAGCCAGATGAAAAACAGCAGACAGGAGAGGTGACTGCGTATAAAGAGTGGGGAGTATTTCCTGAAACCAGAGAGACAAAAATGTTCAGTTGTGGCTTTTAATGTGTTGCCACTTAAAGACTTTCCTTCTGAGATTTTCCATCAAAACTAGAGGAAAGTGCACTACTTTACTGCAGGAAAATGCACTGCAGCTTTTCTGCTTTGCAGTTCTACCTGTAAGCCACTGAGTTACCCAGACCCCTTATATGGAGATATCCCAAAGCTTTATGATAGCAGTCAGTGAGTTTTATGGTAACAGTCAGTAGCTCCCTTCAGGAACAACGGTACTGTTTGTAGCAAAAATTGACTTCACCTGTGAGGGAATCAAAGCGCTATGAAGGGCTAGTCCCAAACTGCTGCAGGACACTGGAGGTACCTAACTTCCCCAACCTCTGTTCCAAGTGTGGGGTGCTCTTCTTCAATTGTGCATCCTCCAAACTAAATGCATAACAACACAAAATCACATCAAGAATAAAACATGCAACTTTTTTCTGGGAGAGTGGTAAGGACAAGATTCATCCGCATGGGACAGATGTTAAGTCATGTCACACATGCTGAGTTTCTGACTTACTGTCAGGTAGAAGGCAGCATAAGAAACTAGAAGTTTGTTACCATACCTTTTGCATGACAAACATTAAAGCTAATTTCAATGGTGTGAGGTAACAAATCATCAGGCACTGCCCATTATATGGGATAAAACTCTTAAGATTAATTTCATATCTCGGGTGAATCCGGAGCACAATAAAGATGTTAAACACTTCATCCTACAGAATTCGTCTTTCAAAAACATACAATACTGTTAATAGCTCTTCAGGTAACTGAGTTCACATAATAGTTCCAGAAGTCACTATCACCTGTTTCAATATTTGTCTAGGGAAGATTTCCTTCTAAAAAATAAGGAAAGATTTTATAGACAGAATATGAAATAAGAACTTACAGGTATACCACAACAGTGTGCCAATACACCTTCGTCTTCATTATGACATCTTGCACTTCTATTTCTGCTTTAGTGTGACCATTTCTAACCATATTAATATTTTCATAGTAGAAAAGAGACTAGATAGCTCACAAAAATCCATGTTTTTCCTCCAACTCATTCACGACTGTTAGGGATCATGACTCAAAAAAATTTTTTAGTATTTCTCTAAAAATATTTTGTTGTGGCAAATGTATTGGTGTAAGGTGGATGTTATCCAAATTAGGAAAAGTAGTCCTGAATTACATCCTTGTTACAAGACTCAAAGAGAATGAAACAACAGGTGAAAAATCTTCAGTTACTTCCCTTTTGAGTGGCTTATTTTCTAACATCAGGGTTAGAGTTCCTTGATGGAGTTATTACTGAGTGGCTTATAGTGCTGCATAAGCAGAACTGTACTGCATTATTGAACCCAAGCTGTTTTTGCTCAGTAAATGGGGTAATAAGTTGAAGCTTCAGGATTTAAAGCCATATATACAATTGAAATATTAGGGAAGAGGGGTTGTTGACATAATCTTATCAAATAATTACCATGATAAACTTCATTATGGGTCAGTTCTATACACTGTTAGAGTAAGGGCTGGGAATGAAATTCTCTGTACTGGTGTTCTGGTGAGGCTGAACATAAGACTTGTTTTAATTCTGGAAATGAATCCAGCAAGTGCTGACAATGAGATGATGAGAAACCTGCAATACTGACTATATTGATATTGGAACTAAATAACATATTAGTTACTTTTTCATCGCTCTCTCAGCACTGCTTTGTTCTGTTACTGGCGTCCTAAGTGTCCTAAAAGGTGATCATTGTGGTGGATGTGCTTTTTGTTGTCCCAGTGAAAAACTACCCAAAGTTAATTTTGAAAATAATCCCAGTTCGTGCACACTCCACCGATATTATATAGAGTGCAGTAGGTAAAATTTCTGCTTTTGCTCCAGGCCATATGCTTTAATCCCTCACAGGTCTTTATTCTGACTAGGCACTGCATCTTTTATTCCTGCTAAACAATGGATAAACTGTGGATAATGTCTGATTTGTAAGGGTAAAGCCAGAGACCCTTGTCTCTATTGCTTTCAAGGATCTACTATCAGTAACACAAATGGCGGTAATCATCAGGATTCTAGCTGTGATAATAACAATTATCAAGGTAGAGACTGGTATGATAGAAAGACTGCATTTCAGTTGTTCAAGGATTTGGGAAATCACATCCAATATTTAAGGAAATTGAAAGCTTCAGAGCTGAGTACCAAAACCAGAAAGTCTCAACATTTCAGGGCCCCATGTGCACAAATGAGCTGGCCCTGACCAGCCTCACTTGGAACGTTCATTTAAGTGTCCTGTTGGTCCATTCAGGTTCAGATCTGAGCCTTGTCTGCCTAACTATGTTGTAAGTGTGCTTGTATCCACCCCCCTCTCTGTCCTTGTTTCCTGATGAACCCTGAAACACACATTGGGTAAGTAGCTTGTCTCCAGCCCTGTCTCCTGAGTAGACCTTGACCCTATGTTAAAACCTTGCCTCCACTCTTGTCCCCGGCTTTATCTCCTGCTATCCATGTAGCCATGCTTGCTTTCCAGTTCTGCCCCACTCATGCAGTAGACCCGTCCTTGCTGCTTCCTGAAACAATCAAGATTACAATCAGAGATTCCCAGTGTCATTTAAGTATTATTTCTTTGCCAATTATGATCACACAGTTTTTCACAGGAGGTTTACTTGATTTGAATCACCTTTTAGAACTGCTTTGAAGATTTATATGAATCCAAATATACTTTTGCATGCAGTCAGTTTTCCTGCCCTTTTTCCTCTTCTGTCCTGCTTCTTTCCCAGGAAACTCTTGTATTAATCTGCTTCCAGATAGTCTTGCTCCATTCCAAAACCTGTATCACAGTCTCTTGGCATCACAGAATCATTGCGGTCAGAAGGGGACACTGAAGATGTCTGGTCTAGCTTTCATTACTCTTTGGCCTTGTACAGTCATGTTTTGAGTATCTCCTAACAATGAAAGCTCCGAAAACTTCCCTGGGCAACCAGAGAGGTTTGAAAAACCTAACAATTAAAGAAAAAATTTGATGTATTTTAAATTGTATGTATTGTCTCTTGCTTTTTACCTGGAACCCCTAAGAAGACTCTGGCTCCATCTTCTCTCATCAGGTACTCATACATGTTAAAGAGTTCACCTGAGCCTTTTTTTAATTAAATCTTGGGCTTTCCTGAAGTGCATCACACTGCTGCTTCTTGAATATTGTCTCTAAATATCACATTGATATTAGCTACAGAACATAAATATATAGAGTAAATTTTTCTCTATCTAGTAAAAAAAAGTTTGCAATAAGGCAGTGTTTTCTTGCACTAGCTTTTCTGCATTTCACTTTCCTGCACTTGTCCTGACAAAGGGCTGCCAAAGACCTGAGCAGGACAGCCATTAGGACATGATAACTTTGCTTCAGGTGCTTAGCTTTGCCTTTTGTGTGCTGGCCTCCAGCTAGTCAGAGCTGACCACAGGTGAGACTCAATGAGGGTATAAAGGCAGCCCTGCCAGGGAGCTGATCCAAGCTGCTCTTCCTCGGAGCAGTGGGTCTGTGGTTGGAGACTCTGCCTTTGGACTGTGATGGAGAGCTCTCATGCCCCTCCCCTGGTTAGTGACACTGTCTGGGTGTATCCTTGCAGGAGCCTTTGCCCCCAGTGGGTGAGTGATTCCCCTTTTCTGGGTACCCTTGAGTGGGAGGTTTATCCTTTCTGTGAATGTGTGCACATTTTGGGCCACGTTTCTAAAAAAAAAATAGTTGTAAATTCTTAAATGAAGTTATGTTACATTTCAGGCTAGCACCTGAGCTTGTAATATACTTTGATCTCTCATAGTGCTGAATATTTCTTATTAGAATAACTATTCATCCTGAGTAGATGCAATCTTTTTTGTTGGTGGCTCCGCAACAGCTGATTTTTAAATATTGCTCCTTTTTCCCCTGCTATTTTAACATACCCCTTCCTAAGTTTTCACTTCATTTTACCTCCTGGTGGTTTTTTGGGGTTTTTTTCCCCCCGCTTACAGGAATAGCAAGGTTGAGGTCAGCATTTGGGTGCTAAAAGGCAGACATCTTGAAGTACCAATTTAAAATATGTCAGCTGAGGAGCTAGAAAATTGTGAATCACCTTTTGAAAGTGCAGAATGTGTAATTTGGGATCTATTGCAATTTAGCATGGTCCTTGCTTATATTTCTTCAGCACTGCCTGAGAGGGTTGTTGACCCTTTATAAAAAAGCTTTCTAACATGGCACAAAGTCCAATGATCTGACAGATTCCTGCAGAAAAATGAGTAATGCATTTCTGAGTTCAGCCAGAGCTTTCCTATGAAGGACTAAAAATGACAGCTGGGGATAGGAGGCAATTAGGTGATATATTCTAAGCATTTGCAATGAAGAAAACTACTGTTTTGGGAAGTCAGTTCAGCTTCTGAATTCTGCTTCTAACTAGACTCTTTTATGGGGTGATACATCAGCCTGGAGATTCAGTCTGGGTTTATTTCATAGAATTAAAGATACTGAAGGGTGGTCTGAAGGTCATTTTGTACAGCCTCCCATTCAGAGTGGGTCTGCTGCTTTCACAGTTTCCTGTTAAATCCACAATGCCGTAAGATGCTGAAAGGTAGTGGCTCCCAGTTCAGTGTTAATACAGAAGTAGTTTCCTTCTGCTTTTTCTCAGGAAAACTTTTGTCATGAGGAAAGACAACTCCTTAATGAAGTAAGCTGATAACGGCTTCTGCAACTGGTCACCTCTTGAAGTTTGCCAGGGTGACATATCACAAAGCATAAGGAAAGTTTCTAAATAACTTTTCAATTACTTTTACTAATTTAAGAGAAGCAGAGATGTTTTCCCAAAAGCACAGTAAGCTGGAACAAAAGGTGTTGTGTTCAATGTACTGTAAAATTAGAGGATATATTCCCCATAGGGTGTTCTTGCCAACTCTGATGGCCTCAACAGCCATGGGGAGAAGCCTTTGGATTGAAAGTGAGAAGGAACAGTTTCAAATGACTGTGTGCATTTCCACAAAAATCTAATGTCTCTATAGCTGGCCAGGGCTGACATGGATCTGTGGATATCTCTCTAGGTTTGTGCTAGAAGGTTATGACTTATCAAGGAGCTTCCTAACTTGTTCTGCTGTGGTAATATTTCTGTTTCTCTTGTAAGTCAGAGTTTGCAAAGTGTCTAGAATAGGTACTGATATTCAGCTGTTCCACTAATGTATGAAAAATACTCCATACAAACACTGAAATAGCACCTGAAGGTTTAGCAAGTCTCTTACAAACAGACCTGCTTCTGCACATCAGAACCTGGCAGAATGAACCTGTGGCCCCAGACTCACTGCACAGGAGCTGGACTGACAATCTTAGTGCATGCATTGTGTCGTTCCCAACATCTCTTATATTTCCTTTACTTTAGAAGGCCTTCATGATATGGAATAGGTCAAAGGAAGCCTGCCGTCTTCACCCGCACCTCTTGTGTGACCAGCTTATTATTTCTTTAGGATTCTCAGTGAGCACTATGTGTTGCCTCCCCAGATTATAATCTTCACACAGCTGCTTGAAAACTTCTTAGAAGACTATTAGTATTTGGAAAAGAGAAGGAGAAATAGACCTACTCTAGCTACAGAAGGCAAAACTCCAGTGATAAAGCTGTCAACAGTAAACGAGTGAAGATATAAGAAGGTAAGAATGCTGGAAAAATATACTGAAACCTATGTTCCAACCGTGGTTGAGCTACAATAGTGGAGAACAGCTAAAAGTATTTTAAGCAGTGAGGTTGCATAATTTTTATGGCAATTTCAGAAAGATCTTGCTAAAGGAAGGCATGTTGTTATTCACTTCTAGCATGTAAGGGGGGAAAAAATTAAAGCAGATCTGAGGGAGTAGGGTGTTTAGTTCAGTAAAAGCAACAACAGAAAATGGGTGTTTGAAGGAGTCATGAATGAGATCATGGAGGAGCATAGGAAAAACTAATATTATTGATGAAAAAATGTAACTTTGGAGTAAATTATGCAGTGAGTGTTATCTTGTACAGCACAGTCATTCACATGAAGAATTAAGTACTCGGGACCTCTGCGTTTTTGTAAATGAGATAACATCAAGTAGTTGCATAAAGCATAAACTATTTTTTTCATTGTATTATTTTAAGTTGCTTTAAAGATTGTCCGTGGACACAGGTGGATATCGAATTTGTTGCTGTTCTATTGGAAGGTGTTATTCATGGTTGTGTACTTGTCTTTTTTCCCTTATGTGGAACAACATTGAGGGTACTGTGGTCTCCTTCTCAGGAGCTGCTCTGTTTCTCAAAAAGCAATTATAAGTTACATGACCACTCAGGTCACCTGTTTCAGTGGCAGTGCAAAGTAATCAGAAATTCCTTTAATACAGCTTTCTTTAAGAATATGTATGTTCTAGATCCTTGATGAAGAGAAGGCATGAGTGATGAGATTATCATAGTACCATCTTCCTCATTTGCAGAGCCTGTGGCTGATTTGTGAGTGCAGGGACTGCTCAGCCAGAACAAAACTGACTCTCAGAAAACAGGGATGAGGAGTTCCCACCCATTCTTACTGCACAGCTGGAAAGGGCTGTTATGGACAAGTTCCAGCCTGTTGAAGGAACAGAGACTCAGTATCATAATGCACACCACAGAAAGGGCTTTGTGTCACATCCTATGTCCAGTTCATCCTTCAGCTGTACAGTTTATAACCTGGGGAAACTGACTGAAGAAAGAGTCAAGAGGAACTCTCGGCAACTTTTAGTTGCCAAGGCCCCCACAGGCAACTCATGCTGCCTCATATGCTTCACCTCCTTCTAGAAGCATTGAGTGTCAAAAACTGATTTAAAGTAATGTCCAGTGCTTCCCTGCCTCACAGTGAGAAGTTAGCCACTAGGTGCTGCTCACACATAGTTACTCTTTCTCCTGCTTCCCACTCGCTTGCTTTGCTTTGATCAGGATGACGCTTAACTTTCGTGCAGTCCTCTATTTCACAAGATTTTGGACTCCTAAATACAAAGAAGCATCCGCAAGAGAGGAAAGTTTGTATTGAAAAGTTCAATCATAATAGAAATGACTCAGTTATAACACCTTTGAAAATCCAATGCACACAGGGTACGCTTGACCCTAGTGACTGGATTTATCATGCTTAGTTTGGCGTTCTCATTAGCTAGATAAATGTTTTTAGCCCTTTCTTTGTATTGTCTTTCATTTAAAAAAATGCTTATCAGCAAGTGGAGAAGCTAATTAGATGAATTTTTGGACTTCTGAATATAAGTAAATAGAGAACAAGTTATATGCAAGGCATTTAAAATAGTACCAGCATTTTCTCCTTTTTTATTTAGAAAAAAACAGTGCATACTTCCTTTTGATTCTCTATGACAAGTCATATATAAGAGAAATTGCTTTTCCCATGAAAATTCAACTATAAACATCTTCGAAATAACAGTTGAGAGTGTGCAAAGTTTTAGCACTGTTTTATTCATTCTCTTGCCATCCTCTCTCTGAAAATGCAGCACTTAAATATTTAGAAAAAGAATTACAACAGTTAAACATAGGCACTGTGCTTATTATAATTGTGTTTCTATTAGAACGAAATTTTTAGTGGAACCCAGTTTAGCAATCAATGTGCAGCATAAGTTACTGAATCATTAGTACACAGTTGTATTTCTTTTTCAGTTCTGGTTTTTGAACTGATTCTGTTCAGCTACTTTCCTTGTGATGCTGTTGCATTGATATTGATGTGAATTAGACTTAACTAGCTAGCGTTGTCTGGCCAATCAATGACAGAATTTCAGAGAGTATATTTAGTCTCTGTTGTTATGTGAACTGGAAAGGTGAGCTACAAAAGCCATCAGGGCAGAAGACTACATTAGAACTTCAAGTTATATGGGACTAATAATTTACTTTATATGCATACACACATACATTTACATTTACATATGCATAAAATTATTGTGTCTCATAGAATTAGGGATTTAGACAGTTCTCTAGATAGAAATCAACTGTTTTCCCAGTTGTGTTAGTATTGACATGATTACAAGAAAAAAGCTTAGAGCATATACAAGCACAGAACAACCAAGTAAATATTTTCCTGGTTGCACAAAGCAACGTGTAAGAACAATTGTCTCGGTCTGAATCTCTCAGACAAAACTGCAGTTAAAGTAATTGCATGAAGGGGAAAGAGCTTGGAGAAAATTGTTTTTGACTTAGTTAATTTTTTTTTTCTCCATTCTTTCAAACCTGATTCCAGAGCAAAGCTTTTTCTCATATGCTAGGACACAGTGAAAGCAGGAAAAAGAGAGAACCTTAGACTGATGTACGTAAATTAAGAACAAATGGTAATGATGGGATCAGACTTCCTCATGTTAGCTGTAATTGCCACCTCACTGCGTGGATGTGTATTGGAGAGAGACAACATTGAAGGGCTCGTGGATTCCCAACAGGAAAATGTGACTTCAGGTGAAACCGACCCCAGCCAATAAGCGCTGCCAAATGTCATCCTGCTAGGTGACATACGCTGACTTTACGTCTGTGTCTGTAGTTGGAAGGTAACAGACTGTATGAATTTTATTCATTCATGGCTTACAGGGAGAGAGAGAAGGCAGATAAGTAAAGACAAGCTCAGGTACATGACTGAAACAAGGGAAAATAATCTGTTAGAAACAGATGGGGTTGATTCTTGTAGAGCAAGAGAGGCATACTACCAATCAAAACACGAAAAGAAGATGACACCTGGAGGGAGGGAAGTATTTATCTTACTGTAGAATATTTTATAGATCACAGAGGTAATACAAGGTATGTTTTATGTTCTGGATAGTCTGGGTTTTAAAATAAAGTCTGAATGTGACTGACCATTTGCAGACAGGTATGTGTCTGTGCATCTAGTGCCCACTGATATGACAGATTACAAGAAAAGAAGCACTTAATATCACCTTGAAATATATATTTGCCTGATAAAAAGAGTAGATAACTCCAGAACTGCAAATACTTACAAATACGTTTACAAAATGAGCTCATTTTACAGGCTCATGAAGAAGAAAGGAAATGAGATTTCAGTTGGAGAAAGCCCTGATAAGGGGATACTCCCCAACGTCTTCATTATGACATCTGAACACATACTGTAATTTGGTAAACACAGTAAGTAATATCATGATAAAACAGGAGGAAGTGCCTTCTTTGAGATTTTCTGGTGTGTATTAAAAAAAGCCCTTATAAAATTCTTTGCTTTAACTGAAAAAGAGATCTGGAATTGCTGAAGCAATTGATCACAAAAGTATAAGAAAACATTTTAATATTATTTTTTTAAAAGCTGCAACAGTACAGCATAAATCAAATGAAAATCTTATGTACGGAAGAACCATACTTTCTAAAAGCAGTATCAGTTTAAAAGCTGACAAATAGGTTTATTAGAGAACTAACTATAGTGCTATTTAGCATATTTTTAATTTTTTTCAGTGAAAAGTAAAAAATAAAATTAGACTGGGATGAATTGGGAAGCTTCCCAGGGTAATGAAGAGTAGCACACCATCTGTTTGAATGGGAAAAATATTTGGTCAGTGCATGTTCCTCATCCTGCTGTGCAATACAGAGGTAAAGGTCCAGGAAGCAAAATGATGCTCTGTAACATGAGTAATGGCAACTGAATGGAACAGGCAGTAAATGCAAACCATCACTGACCCCTGGGACACCTAAAATGCAACCAAATTCTGGGCCAGTCTGCTATGTAACAGCTGTGAGAATTATTTTTCTGCTATGACCAGAATTTTTCTGAAGTTAATAACCCGATAAATTTTTTCCACTTTTAAGAATATGTTAGTGGGAAAAATTTGACTACTGAGCTGGCACAGGATCTGATTTAGAAATAGTCTCTCTGGTATATTTTGAAAAGAAAGCTGAAGTGCTGAGGATCTAAAAGAGACACATGGAGGTTTTGTCCTTTGTTCACACTTACTCCAAGCAGTATAGTGGTGGTGAAGTTATACTACTGCTTTTCATGTAGGTGGTTAACAGGTAAGTAGGTAAGTGATCGTTAAAGTATGCCAGGACAGCTGTCACCTTCTTAAAGAAATCCCACTGGCAGATACATGTGTATTGCCCTTGTGCACCAGAGTTGTAGTGCTCTCTTGTTGCATGGTCCAGCTCACGGTGTAACAGCTAAAGCTCGGAGCTTTATCAATTTATCACAAAGCTTTACCAGCTTTCTGTTTCCAGCACTGGCCATATTGGGTGAAGAAGAGTCCTTGACTGAAAAAAATAAACTTCTGATTGAAGAGGAGTAATCCTGGTGGAATGAAAGTGATTGTCTAACAGGGAAAATACAATGAATTTTTGTGCCGCTTATTGGAAGATGGGTGTTGGTTCTGCTGGAATTTGTTGTAGAATGACTTTCCATCTCAGCCTCCTCCACTGACTTTCTAAATAACTTCAGAGTCGTTAAAGCCAGAAAATGAAATGCACTTAGCCAGGGTACATTTTAAGAAAATTCACAAAATCTTGGGGCTTTACAGACAGCTGTCTATTCTCCTGTACTCTCCACACACACAGTTTTGAGAAGCTTGAAAAGAGAAAAATTTGCTGGGAAAATGAAGCAACGATAAATTGAGTAAAATAAGGCTAGAGAACTGGACCATTCCATGCCGATAACAAAGAATCAGTCTGTGTTGCACTTGGTCACTGATAATCCTCTTGCTCGGTTGCAATGAAAAATCAGTCTTCCTCTCATTTTCCAAATGGCACACCGCTCCCGCTTGGCACATCTGCAGCTCTGGGCAGATCTGTGTCCTGAACAGGGGTCTCTTCCAACAGCATATATCTATCATCTCCCACATATGTGTAAAGGCCAGTACTCCCTCCCCTCAGATGCTCTCAGCAGAACTGTTCTGATCCCTCAGCTGAACAGGAGAGACCTCTGATCTTTCTCAGGATGCAGAGCTGTAATTATAAAACTGTAAACTAGATGTGAGGCTTAATTATAATGTCAAATAGATTGGATTTTAATCAGCTCTCTGGATATATAGTTAGGAAGGATTTATCAGGGCAATGACCTAATTTTAAGAGTACGGATTTCAGCTGAATGGTCTGAAAACAATTTGGTTCAGTGCCTGTAGAGGGGAGAAAAACAAATGTAGACCATCACTTTTTAATGAGTAATGTCTCAATCATGGCACAGGCTTTAAGAAACAAATTAATCTCTGATGTAAAGTCAAAGAGAATTACTATGCAATGGTGATGATTCTGGTCATGGATCTGTCACAGCAGAAGAAATGTTGAAAGGAAAGTTGCCATAGGATGTGAGAGAATGTTATAGAGTGTAGAAATATGTGCTTGGGCAAAAGCTATTGCAGGTGCTCTGTGTAAGAGGTAGAAAGCTTAGGGGAGTGTAGTTCTAGCTCAGTAATAGCTGGACTTATTAGCCAGGTTTTTGTCAGACTTGATGGGACATGGGAGTCAGAAGGGTCTGATTTTCTCTGAGAGGTAAGACTTTAATCCTGTACCAAGGTCCCACAGTTCCTGTTGGGATAAAACTTCAGTAAGAGCTCTAAACCAAGACCTATCACCCTGGCAAGATGTTTTGCAGCTCATCAGTCAAGGGGGCTGCCAGAAGAGGGGGCTGCTGGTAGGAGGTACACAGGTATTGCATTACTGCTGGATGGTGGCTTTGGGATGCAGCCAGAGCTTCCCTGTAGCCCAGCATGGCAGCAGGCTGGGTGGGATCCCACCTCTACAGGTGTATAATTTTCTTGTGTTGTGCTGAGCTCAGTATCCAGATGGAACAGCCATCTGGGAAGCTGTTCAGCAATATCCCTTCTGGTCTTCCTCAGTCTCCTTAGCTTCCCAGCTCGGAGTGATTATTTGACATGTTCTGAATGGAGCCGGCACTCCAGCAGAACGTCCATTTGGTTTGGCCCAGGATGTTTTAAAGTGGTAGTGTGGCTTACGATAATTTATCTCCATGATTTTGGGAACAATCACAAAGATCTGGCCCCCAAAAGTGCCTTCAGAGAACAGTAAAGCAGTAAATGCAAGACTTTTGAAGTCAGAAATGCTGAAATGAAGGAGGCCTGTGGAACTTTGTGCAAAAGCATACAGTGCTGTAAAAAATCTAAAAAGGCACCGGATTAACACTGTGCTAATTACAGCTTGAAAGCACAACAAAGGCATTCCAGAGCAGTTTCATTACATGTTAATTTGGAGGATTAGTGTAAGATTCAGTCACCAGGTCTGTTGCAGGACTGTTTGCTTTTCTTCTTTTTGATAGAGTTTAATGAAGGGCTTTAGCACTGGAGATCCTGCAGACTTTCTCTCTCCATTCCACCAAGCATAGAGTATCTTCCTTCTTCTGGCGAGGCACAGAATATCCACATCTGTGCCAGCTGTTCAGATTGACCAAAGTGGTGAATGCTTCACCTTGGGTGACTGATTTAGGTGAACTGGTGTGGTGCTTTCTTAGTAGGGTTTATTTCTCTAAAATAGTTGACTGTGCTACAGAAGTGAGATTTATAATAGAAAAAAAAAAAAGAGGAAAGGAAATGCCCTCCCCTAGATATTTTAGATTTTTTTTGGTATGGTAAAATACTGATGTTGAATCGTGGGGGAAGCAGTATCAAGGAGAAACTCTATAGAGGTCAGGACACTCCTTATGATGTTTATTTTGTACTTCAGAAGTCAGTATGCTGAAGTAATCAAGCTAAATAGAATATTTAAGTAATAGCTCTACCAGTAATACTAGTATCACAAGTTATTTCTTTTAAATGTAAAAACACAGTTTTAAGCACATTTTTCTGATTAGTTCTCAAAGTGCAAATAAGTTGTAGCCTTTTGTCTGAGACGCAGACAAATTTGATTCTTATGTGTAACTTTCTATGATAAGACACGTGCAAGGGATTGGAGCTATATTCCATATGTTGTACCTGAAAGCCATTACCAATCCTAAACTCTTAGCTTGTAATGAGAGAAAACTTTCCAAGGATTTTATATAGTTTAATTAAGTTACTGTTTTTGAAAGTTTAAATTCACAGGAAAATGATGAAAAGATATTTCTAAAAAACTGCAATTTAAAAGTATGAGCAATAAGATGAATTATACCTATTGGTTTAGGAAAGCTAGTAAGAGTATAATTCTTAGTGAGTAAAGAAGTTCAGGTTTGTTCTAAGGTTATGGTGGGTATCTGTAGTTATTTTTGGCATTTGGATTTGAGTAGACACAAAATTTTATATAATTCCTAGTAATATTGCAATAGAACATAACATTCTTATTATGAACCTGGTATTCATTTGTTCATAATTCTTATGAAAATTCCCTTTAAATGATTTCCAGATGAGATTTTGGAATCATGTTCACATGTGCCAAAACTGAACAAAAGATTATTTTTATAATGTAAAATTAAACTTGAAAAGTAGTCTTAAAAGTCATAGTACATTTTATATGATATAAGCCTTTCTATTAAGATCAATCACAACATTTTTTTCTGAACAAAATAATAGTATTTCTTTTTTTGTAAAAAGAAAAAAAAGTCCTGTACAGAAGAAAATAATATTATAAATTAAATGTGAAAATTACTGTCTTGCACTTAAAATCTCATTAATTACATTCTCTGTGATCACAAATTTTTGGCTTTTAATATATCATAGATAAAAATACAAATGCAAGATTATTCTAGTACACATATAAAGATCATCTAAATACAAATCTAATAAAACAAAATTGTTTGGGGAAACTTTAGATGCTCTGGCAGAACAAACGCTTGGCTTTTCAACAAGCTGAGGAGTGCAATTTTAATGGTTAAGATGTAACAAAACCTGTGTCAATATCGCTGCTGTATATAATTTTTAGAAGAGTCGTTGACTATAAGCAAGACTGTTTTGCAAATACCATATGAAAAGGTTTAAGAAGAATTTTGGATGCATGTGTGCTTTGTACTTTTTGCTGAAAGTTTGGCAACAAAACATTAGAAGACTAAACTCCTGTTTCGTTTCTGTGTTGCAGCAACATAATTTCTGGATACCCTAAATATCTTAGTGTCATATCAATGACAATTACTTTAGCTCACTTTAGTAGAGCTGAGATATAAAAAATGTGTGATTCCTGTAGAATTCTTCTCTTGCAATTGGATTCTGCTCAAATTACACTGCAGGTAGCCTTGTATTGTAATTAAGAAACATTACTGCCTTATGCTGCCATACTGACGGTCTGATGGAAAGTGAGTTAAGATAAACTGTTAAAAAAAAAAAAGAAATGGGAAATATCTGCTAAAAAATGGGAGGGGAAATATCTGCTAAAAAAGGGGACCCCCTGCCATTATAAAGAAGTTATTGTGGATTGATCCATCTTTGGAGCTGTGCTTGAACCAGCAAATATATCAGCACGAAGCTTAAAGGGAGAGGCTGCAATCTTAAACAGGTCAGGAATTTCAATGAAAAACAGTGCAGAAAGGAAAGATGAAAAGAAAAAGAGAGGTAATTATTAGAATCATAGGATAGCATAGGCTGTAAGGGACAATAGAGATCATCTAGTCCAACCTCCCTGTTTCGGTCAGGGATTCCACCTCTCGAGCAGGGATAGGGATTCCACCTCTCGAGCAG
>NW_009709930.1:57348-80704 GCF_000703405.1 Apaloderma vittatum | reverse complement strand
GAGCGGGAATCGAACCTGCGACCTCGGTGTTGGATCCTTGTTGCCAGCACTGCGCTCAAACCACTGAGCTAACCGACCCCCTATTGGGTGGGTAAATCTTTCAGATGGGGTACTGACACTTTGAAATTAGAAGTTGAAAAATGCACTATACACTGTATGCACTAGGGAGAAAAATAATTAATAATTAAGTGAATTTGACATCTATGCCTAAAATGCCAAAGAGTTTCAAAATTGCTGTCTTAAGAGCTGTTGGCTTAGGCTGGCAGGCAAGACCCACCCAGATGTTTACTCACTTCCTCACCGCCAAAAACCCTGTGGGATGGGAGAGAAAAGAGAAGGCTTAGGAGTGAGAAAACTCATGAGTCAAAATCAAGACATAGAAAATAGACTCCCCCGCCTCTACCAACAAAGTGCCAGCTACACCCTATACGTTATCAAATGCTTTTCAGTCATAAGTCTGTAACACTGTGAATAGATTTCTTAGGGTAGATTTCTGTGGAAGTTTGGCATTCTAAGCTATAAAACCACTTTATTTGGACTGAAATAATGTTTTTGTATAGCTAGAGGAACTGATGAAAAAATTTGGGGTTTTGATTGGTGGGTTTTTTTTAATTTCCTTGTGACCATACACAGCCTATCCTACATGGTGTACATATGTATGCACAGATCCAATTGCTCTCACATAGTCCCGAAAAACTAAGACATTCCTTTTTCGTGCAAGCGGATGTGGAAAGGAAGGCCTGCTAGACAGAGCTGCAAGAGCTTTAATACCACAATGGAAATAACATGGAAAATCTGGCACTGCTCCTGAACCCTGTGACATTTTTGCATTTCAAACACTTCCATGTGTGCAGTTATAGAAATTTCTTGGTCACCAAATTGTGAACATTTACTTTCTTGGATCCTTTTTTTGTGTGAAAGACCTGTTATAGAAAGTTCAATTTGTGTTTTAAGATCAGGTGTTCCAGTTGCAGTGTTGGCATCCAAAGGAAAACAAGATACAAACCCAAAGCACGGTGGACCTGGATCTTCCCATGTATAAACTGTAGCAGATAAATGGCACAGGAACCACATAACCCCAAACTCCCTGGGCACAAGTGGGTGCCCTGCAGGTAGGTTGACAGGTTTCCTCAAAAGTTTGTGGCTGAAACTATCTTCTCCTGCAGACATGCAGAAAAGCTGAAAGCTACTCATCTTTCACTCTTTGCTGCCATATAACCAAGGTGATCATGATCTAATAGTAAACACCAGCAGATGGTAAAGCTGTTTTCAACATCAGTGCTGAGAGTTGTGAGCCATTATCTCTTGTTCCCATGATGTTTCCTCTGCAGCACAGAACATGATGGATCAAAGACACAACAAAATTGTGCTTATGTGGCAGCAGAGGCTGCAGTTCCCCAAGTCCATAATCAAGCTCTGGAAGACTCCAAATGCATGTCCATGGGCAAACACTAGTTAAAGACTCTTTGGGGACTGCCGAACACAATAATGTCCAGATGGGGAAGAGCTGGCTTTAGAGACTGAGCTTAGACACAATATACTACAAAACTTCTTTCGGGGCAGTGCGAGCCAAATGTGAAAGCAATGCTAACCTTTCCCATGGTAATTCAGGGTGTTACACTCTTATCTGGTTTCTGTTGTAGTTGGGAAGAAACAAAGCTGATGCCAACTTTGCTTATCTTTAGGGGCTGTTTTGCCTTCATGTGCTATGGCACAGAAAAGGGTGCTATACAAGTACACCTTGCTATTCTAAAAAGGCAGTGAATTTAACAAAAAAAAATATTTTAAACAGCATTTCATGGATCTAAGCAGAATTTCAGAGCTCCACCAGCTTCAGAAATATAAGGAATCCTATCTTCAAGGGATCTTCTAAGAATAAGTTGTGTCCTTTAAAATTCGGTACATACGGCTTTGAACGATTCATTCAACCAAGACTGTCAGGCTTAACCAATGTGTGTTTTGCAAGTGATTCTCATCAATCACCACAGTATTGCCCTTCCACAGTATACCTACTCTGAAGAAAAAAGATTAAAGAGGATGTTTCTCTCTGACTATACATTCATATTCAGTCAGAGAGATATTGATCTTTTTTCAATCAAGAGAGACAATAATTTTAAAAGGTAAGCCAGTCATCAACATGTCTTGTTTAAGCAAATTCTACCATTTCACAATTTTGTATGTTTTTGGAAAAATGTCAGAGGTCTCAGAGAGACATGCTTCCATAAAACTTGCTGCACAACTATGTTTGCAACAGTTTTTTAATCTGTCATTAATACACCATGTTTTCAAAAATCTGTATGTCACATTTGTATTTAACAGTCAAGATAAATGGTAATAGATTATTTTTCAGGTTTAGTAAACAAGTTCTGAACTTCTTACTTCTGGTAAGTACTTGCTGCAGAAAATAGAACTTAATTTCTTTCCAGGCACAAATTGTTCTGTTGAATAGTTTATCTGTTTATGAATTCATTTAAGGCAATATTTTAGATCAAATAGGAAAGATCATGAGACAAACGTAGGATAAAATCTGAGGGTAGAAAAAGAAGTAGTGCCTTTGTGATATAGATTACGGTTTATTACCAATTATTCATGTGTTATTGACTCTACAGGAGAGACTGCTAAATCATTAAAGAGGTTCATTATTTAAATTTTAAAGTGCTGTTAATAAGTGCATTAGAATTTCCAAATTACTAAATAAACTACTAAAAAGTCCTATCGAACCTCACAGCTTTGGAATATGTGTTAAAAGGCTTGTAAATGGCAATGATTTGGAGGCAGAAGTATATGTTTTAGCATATTCATGTCAAACGATGGGCACATTTGGACTATGTAGGACTGAATGTAAGTGGTTTTAAAACCCTGTACAAGGCTTTTTTTTTTCTGAAAATAGTGTAGTAGATGTGTAAATGTTAATGCTACGTCTAAATTAATGTGGCTTGTGCATCATGACAGTCCTAGATTCAGCAGCGTCTATTGACATCAGCAGTGTTAAGGCAGGAATGTATTTCTCTGTCATGTAGGCAGAAAGTGAAATACATCTGCCAAATTCCCCATCTCTTGTAGAGTTTCCTTTCACATAGTTCACAGAGCTATTGAGAGTAACCTTTTCCCATAGCCCAGGGCTGGGCAATATGAGCTGAAACAATTTAGCTTATTTCTCAATAAGGTTCAACTAAGTTGAACACCAAAACATTTTTCCCTTATTAGATTATTTTAAACTATGCTATTCAGTTCAAGGATCTAGTTATTAATCAGATATGCCACTCCATCTCTTATTTTTGTATATTCAGCTTCTGTTACCTTTAGTAATTTCACATACATATCATAGCATGTGTGATAATTAATACTATAGTCCTTCTTGCTTGATACTTTTTGGAATTACACTGAATTTAGGTGTGTATCCCAACTTCAGTGATTTTGCTTAAGACTTTGTACCTAAAAAATGCTTACTGAATTCATACTCTTTCTAATAAAAAAGCTATAGCTATTTATTCTCTGTAAGTCATCACTGGTGATTTTCAAACAGAGTGAAAAATCTTAACTAGCAATATCTTAGAAAACCTTTAAAAAAAGGTTTATGTGATTTTATCACAACATATGTTCAAACAGAACAAGGAGATCAGTTAAAAAAAAAGCAAATTATCTTCTCATAAGGCTTTGCTCAAGTCACATAATGTATCTAACAGTTCTAACACATAATTTAATGTGTATTTGTGTCACGTGAAAACATATGTGGATGTGTGAGGCACGTACTCAAGCTAAACGCTTGCCTGTTTCAGAGCCCCATTAAGGACTTGCACTGAGAGACTTCGCAAGATAACAAAGAATAAGTGATTCATTAAAGCAATAGATACAAGATTCAGAGTTGCTATTGATAAATTCACTCTCTGTGATAGCGCTAATATATAATAGTAATGCTAGCAAAATACTATTCTGGGTATTTCTCACTCAAAGGTGAAAGAGCAATTCTTACCAAGAGGGTGCCCCTGTCTCAGGTAAGGGAGAAGGAGCACAGCCCGTTGACTACCTCTTCTGGGTTTTTTCTCTTCCTCCATGCTCCTGATACCCTGTGTCCCCACCCCTCCACCCCTGGGGGTGACATTTGGCATGATTTGAGTAGAGAGTGAGTGACTATAGTCATACAGGGATATTAAGGCAAAGAAAAATCATTCTGGGCATTGTGGCCTTTAGAATTCTGTTTTGAAGCAACTTATCAGTTTGCAGGATGGTGTTGACATCGTTAGTCTCCGTTTGGCCTCATTTGTCAACCAAAACAGGGCTGTCCTGGCACCACAAGACTCCCTCCTTCAGCTGATTCTCACTGTGTAGGTTATAGTTTATAGTTATAGTTATAGGTTATAGTGCCTTAGTAGATTTTGATTAATTGAATGTAAACTCCTGAATATCAACAGATTGAATGGAAATAGGCTTTACTGTTCTGAATTCAGTAACTGAGATTTTGGCCAGTGATTCAATAATGCTTGACTATGTGAGAAGAAACAGAGAAACTGCATCTCTCTTTGAAACAGTGTCACATGATGAAACATTTAGGGTGAAGAAAAAAGAAAAAAAAAACAACAACAATTTCCTGGTTATGAAATTGTGTGAAGCTGCTGTCAACCATGCAGTAGTCTAGCAATGTTAAGTGTTTATGAGGGGGAGAAAAAGAAAAGGATAAACTGAGCTGAAAAGTCCAAGTTATTTCCCTTTCAATTTAAATAGCAGCAGAAAGGAGAAATTCTTAGACCACCTCAAATTCAGCCACCTAGGAATTATTCCGGTAAGAGCTCAAAAATGAATTGCATATTTCTGCACTTGAAGGCAGGGGAGTGTTTGGGGAAGAAGGACTCTCTTTCTGCATAAACTTCTTGAGGATGGGAACTGAGGTAATTATGTATGTAAATCAATGTTTTGGCACAGACACTGCAGAGAAAAGAGACACTAAAGTTTTATTCAGCTGCTTCAACAGCTAAGCAAGCAACACCCAAAGAATCTGTTTTTTATTTATGTAAATAAATATATTTATATAAATAAATCCTTAGAATCGTAAACTTTATTTCCTACAAAATAACAAAAAAATCCTTATTTTGAAATGTCAAACCAGGCATGCAAAAAAATGTATTTCCCTAAGCTCAATTCTGACTTAGTTACCTGAAAGTGTAGAGTTCATGCTTGAGTGCAACATAATTGAAATGAAATTCTATCATGAAATATTGTCATCTTATTATATTCCTACAAGATTATTAGACAAAGTTTGAGAACATTTATAGATTGCATCCAGTATTTGTGATTTAATATATTATAATTTAATATGGAAAGATCAAATGAAAAAACTTTTTGTCTTAATATTAAAGTCAATGACTACTTAATGCATTTGTGCATATGCAATAATATTAATTCCATACTGCAGCTGATCACACCAACAAATAATGCAGTTGATGTCAGAGTATGCCACATTTCATTTCTCTACAGTTAAATGAGAATTTTTAAGCTTATCACCCATTGTCTCCTTTTCGCAAAAAGAAGTCTCTGGTTGCACAGCCTGTTTATTTCAGTTCAACCCAAATGACAACAAAATCATTTCCAAAGAAGACTGAATATGAAATGTTGCGACAGCGAAGTGATATACATTATTTGTTCCTATTTGTCTAAAATATTTACGTATTTATATATCTGTGGAGTCTCAACTTTTGACTTTTTAAAACACTTCGGAGGGTTTTTTTGTATTGTCTGGCTAGACAGTGTCAGTAGTATCATACAAATGCCGCAAGTTTAATAACTGTGTTGATAAAAAACATCTCAGAATGGGAGATTGACTCTTCACATGAACGGAAGTCTTTGCAACGAAAAACAGAGATGGATTGTAGATTAAATCATTCTTCCTCTTCCTAATTGTTGTCCTTTCCTGGAAAATGACCACAGTGACCAGGTTACACCACACTGCACTACCTGCTATCTCAATGGCAAAAGATTACGTAGCTCTCAAGTACAAGACCTTTAGTCATCCTTTTAATATAAATGTACTGTAATAAGAAGACATAATGCAACTTTTATCCTTCATTACACTGTTGGTCATGCACTTTTGCATGTATATATATTACTGAAATCTGTGTGCAGAATTAGTTGATGGACTCACAGCTGCTTCAATTTATGTCACACTAGAGCCAACACTCTTTTTCAGACCTTGTCAGAATACTGTTTCAGTGTTGCAGATGTTAAAGAGAATTTCAGTAATTCATGACAATCATTTAGATTGCTCATGTGTAAACACAAAACGCAGAGCTGCCAGCTATGCAGCATGACATATAATCACTATTGTTGATAACACTTGTTTATTCTCAGTACTGGTTAAAAAAGATGCACTTTTTGTACTTGAATACTTTATTGCCTATTAATGTCATGTTGACCAGAGCAATGTACGTGAATGTCTTGATTTAAAAAGTGAAAGCACAGAGGTGTGTCATATCAATTTATTTATTCCTGAAAGTGTAGAAACCAATCTGGGATTGTTTAATTTGGTATGAGAATTTATTCTAAAGAGTACAGTTGTAGTCCTCGTTATTTTTCTGGCCACTATAATGTGATGTGTTATTTGCCATCATCAAATCTATTTCCGGTTATCTCACTTTGAACAGAAAGACAAATTACTTCCTATTGTTTTCTAGTCTGGTACAGATGAATATACATATACTTTTCTGCCCTATCTATATTTTTGCTCCCATTAGCTTACAAACAACAAATACAGCACTTTTATTCTCTACTTTTTCCACTCCAATGAACTGTTGTTTGAGAATGATTGAACTCTTTGAAAGAGCTTATATACGAAAGTAAGTCATCTGGAAAAAAGAATAAACATTTAATAGACAGTGATTTCTTCCTAAATTTTGCTCTGGGGGCACTGTGGGCATATGGTAGGAACTACACTCATGAGCTGAGCAAGTCACACATGGAACATGTCAAGGGGAAAGGAGGGGCTCATCAAGTGTGGAAACCCAGCGTGGCAAAGTGGGGCTGAAATGGCACTCACACTGACAAGAGATGTCAAGAATAACAAGATGTTTATAGATATGTTAGTAGCAGGCAGAATTACAAAGAAGAGAAATATTTGCTACTGAAAGAGGCTGGAAAATCTGTCACAAATGACAAAGGAAAGTTTGGTTTATTCAATACCTTAACCTTCATGGTTAAATTTAGCCCTTGATCCTCTATGCCATAAAGCAGCAGCAAATCAAATTGTAAACCGCAGAACAGATTTGATTTAGGCATCATCTGTGCAAACTGGAGCCTATAAGTCTATGAGACCTGATGGGATACATTCAGGGGTGTTGGAAGAGGGGGCTGACATCACTGTGGAGCCACTTGTCGTTTCTGAAAAGTCATAGGAGCCAAGGGAAGTCCCTGATGACTGGAAGGCAAGTATTGCATCCATATACAAGAAGGACGAAAAAGAAAATTTGAGAAACTACAGACTAGTCTACTTCACTTCAGTCTCTGGGAAAATTATCAAGCAGGTCCTCATGGAAAGTTATTTCTGGACTGATGAAAGACAATGAGGTGTTCGGGAAAAGCCAACAAAGGTTCTCCAAGGTTAACTCATGATTTACCAACTTTGTTGTCTTCTGTGAAAAAACAATTCTCTTACTGGATAAGGGCAAAGCTGTCAATGTCAGACTACAGCAATTTTTATTATGTAGTCTCTCTACAACATCCTAGTTGGTAAACTGCTAAGACATAGACTGGACTGATGGACCAGAGGATGAATGAAAAACTAGCTAACTGCCAGACTCAGGGAATCCAGTCTTCCAATACCTAGAAGACAGTTATAGAAATAATAGAGGTATGCTCTTCACAATGTTTTACAGTGACCCACAATGACAGTCGGCACAAGTTATTTCAAGGCAAATTTGATCTGGCCAAGAGAAAAAGATTATTTGCCCTGAGAATAATCTAATGTCAGAATAGGTTGCCCAGGGAAGTGATAGAATCTTCCTGGCTGGAAATATACAAGACTGCACTTGACCAGACCCAGAGTGACTTAATCTAGGGTTGGATCAGATGATCTCCAGAAGTCCCTTCTACCATAGACTTTTCTATTATTCTACATTTCAGTGTTTCTATGGTTTTGCTTCTTGGACTTACACTTTCTGACCTCACGATAAGGTAAGATAGAAACTACAGAAATAAAGGATGGAACTATTACCAGTGGAAAGTTGAATGTGTATGGGAACAGATAAAAAATACAGTGCAGAACCTCCATTAATTATATTTTTTAAGGCATTTGTAATGATTGGTTATCTGGCCAAAGACTGGGAAGATCAAATTATTTACCTGAAAGCTAGAGCAAGCAAGTTAAATGTGAGGATGAGATTTGTTCTTGACATGCAAATCATCCCAGCTGACATAAATCCAAATCTCTAAGCAGATGAAGAACAATTCAAGAACTATCTCAATTACAAACCAGCCCTCACAACTGTTTGTCATCTGGGGTCCCTGAAGGAATTTACACTTGATTGTTATTCAACAGGAACTTCAATACTTTTCTTCTTTATAATGATATGCTGCATAGACCCAGTATTAATAGAATGACATTCAGCTGTGGCATAATAACCAGTCACTACAGAAATACTTTCAGATGTTTCTAATCTTTCTGTCAAACAGTCAAATGTGTTTTAGGAAAATTATATGCTAAAAATGACAAATACTTAAAGAGGAAGTGGTCTCCTTTATATTGGGTGTTTTCTTGATTCAAATTCTGGTGTTCCTATTGCTGGTCCTTTACTATCACTTATATTAAGATCTGTGTAGGTGGTTGTGTGTAGTAGTGTTAGTCAAGCTGTTTTTAACTAAGGGAGTATTAATTTTTGGGCATTGAAACAACCTGACTATATTAAAAAGGAGGATAGTTTGGAACAGTATAATCTATGCTCATGAGACACGTTACTCCACCCTTGTTTTTCAAAAGAAAGTACCTTAACTTTATTTGTATCATGTAAAGTTGTCTTGTTGGAGAAGATCTTTGAAATCCCAGAACCTGAGACCTCTGCATCATGGTATAAGGGTGTAAGGGGTTGCCTGGACTCAATTTCTAATTCAGTGTCTCTTATGACTGTGGATTCTCTGTAAATAAGTCATATAAATAAATCATTTCACCAATGTTACCTGTGATATTTCCACATTCCAAACCTTATATATGATGCAGACTTTCAGTTTTTTCCAGATGTTTCCTTGTCTGATCTCTCTTTTGACAGCTATTTTCTCCTCATCTATCAATTGAAAGATGAGCCTTAAAAAAGGTATCAACTTACAGCAACACCTTTCCATTGGACATAATTGCAAGGTCTTCAACAAAGAACAACAGCCTGTCTTTTATTCTCATCATACTCTTATTTCAAGCCAGGGAAAAAGGCCCAAGGAATGAGTAGCTTACTGCTTTCATATATTCCTGGAATTACAGTGTTTTGGCCAATATCTGTACAAACAGTGTGGTCTCCAGGAACATAACATGAGAAGACAACGTAACTTATGTAACAATATAAAGGAAGGCTGCACTATATGCTTTCTCACCCAGACAGTCCTTGTAGTTAGTCTGGGGGAAAACTGATGGAATAACTTTATGGGTGTCTGTGCTGATCTTTACAACCTTTTAATCCACAGGCTGGTGAGAAAGCACCCTACGAGTTCATGAGTGCTGCCAAATCTGAGGCATGGATCCCTGGGGGTCATGGGCCACACTGTCACCCCATCAGCTGCAGAGCGGGCAGCTCACAGTGTGTGGCGGCGAGGCTGCTCTCGCTGGCCAAGGTAGAGGTATGATGACAGGGAGGTGACTTATGGCAGTGTCAAACCAGGTTTTGCCATTCGGCTGTTTCCAGTCCAGAGTCTCTGCCTTCTGTTTTGAATTTTCATGCTTCTTTCAAGATTAATTTATTCTTTGTTTCAAAAGTCTCTTTAAAGTTCCTTGATTACTGTTTAAACCTGCTGATGATGGTCTTCCTGTTAAATATTAGCAGGTTTTGACAAACACAGGGGTTTTTTGTTTTTGTTTAATACACACACACAGAGAGTTTAACATCCCATTCTAACTAAGAAGGGTTATTAGCATTTAATACTGAAAGATTAAGTATTAATTTTAAGAATTAAGATTATAAACCTTAATACAAAAGATTTGGCAAGGACAGCCTGTGTGATCGTTACTGCATTGGCATAGCTACAAAAGACTCCTGCTAAAATAGGTAGAAAGATTTCTTCTCAGAAAAGACATTCTTCTTTGTCTGGAGTTGAGCACGTGCATAACAGTAAATAAGCATAACACTATTGTTAGTAGTCAAAAATCCCTTAGTTTAACTATGGCTTGAATACACAACAAGCTTCTATGGTGTGACTGCAAATACAGCATGCCTGAAACCTAAAATCAAACTCAGAAGATAGTGTGTGATACATATTCACATTAAAAAAGAAACATGGCTTAAATGCATCTGCACTCACATTGTGGATATAGCCTTAATCGTTTATTTGCGTTTCTTGCCTTTTTCTGCCTGTTTGGATACCCAGTGTCTCTTGACTTCTTCAGCAAAATACAGGATATATGAAAAGAGATATATCTTTGTTTCGTTAGTTTTTGAGAAGATGCCTTTTCCTTTTTCCAGGTGCTCTTCGATCCCAGTGGAGTTAATACGATCCATATAGTGTCTGGTGCAATACTAGAATATGTTTTCGTACACAAAACAATTTTCCCTTCAAGTTTTGAAATATTTTGTCTTTCAAAATGTTTTTGTAGCATTTGCATAATTCTTATGCAAGGATTCTTCTGTTGTGATTCTTGTTATGATGCAGTTTTGACAGGGAAATATTAATTTCAATTATCCTATAAGAAAATAGCTTAGAATTAAGATTCCATTTCTTTTGCTGCCTGATAATTACTTGGCAATCCTCTGCATATGTTGTTACACTTGCCACTTCCTGAAATAAACTGAGATCAGCATTGGCTCCTGGTTTAGTTTTCTGCTGGTTTAAAAAAGTGAACCACCTTGAATTCCATCTTGATAAAAGAGTGGCAGCAAAAAGGGGAAGCAGGCTATAGACTGGGCAAAGCCATCCCTTGTCTGGGCTGCTTTGATCAGGAAAGCTGAGCCGTGCTGTGAACATCTGCTGACAGTATGTATGAACTGGGAGATTAAGGTCCCGGCAGGAAAAAAAGTCTATTATAAATGATTGAATTGGGTTTGTGTGGCAAGGTTTTGGTACTGCAGGACTACATAGGTGGTTTCTGTGAGAAGCTGCTAGAAGCTTCCCTGATATCCAACAGAGACAATGCCAAGGTAGACCTGTGCTGGCCAAAGCTGAGCCCATCAGTGATGGTGGTGACACCTCTGTGATAGCATATTTAACAAGGGGGGGAGATAATTAAGTGAAACAACAACAGTAGAGAGTGAGAATATGTGAGAGGAGCAACCCTGCAGACACCAATGTCAGCGAAGAAGGAGGCAGAGGAGGTGCTCCAGGTGCCAAAGCAGAGATTCCTCTACAGCCTGGGGTGAAGCCCATAGTGAGGCAGGCTGTCTCCCTGCAACCAGCGAAGAATAAGTGGAGCAGATATCCACCTGCAACCCATGGCAATTAATGGTGGAGCTGACATCCACCTGTAGCCTGTAGAGGTTAATGGTGAAGTAGATGTCTACCTGTAGTCCATGCAGGACCTCTGGCCAGAGTAGGTGGATGACTGAAGGAGGCTGTGATCCTGTGGGAAACTCACAGCTGAGCAGGCTCACAGCAGGACCCGTGGAGAGAGAGGAGCCCACACCAGAGTAGGTTTTGTTGACAGGACTTGTAACCCTGTGGGGGACCCACACTGGAGTAGTCTGTTCTTGAATGGCTGGGCACCATGGAAAAGACCCATGCAGAAACAGTTTGTGAAGAACTAGAGCGCATGGGAATGACTTACACTGGAGAGCTTAACAGAGGAATGTCTGCTGTGGAAGGGACTTCACTCTGGAGCAGGGGAAGAGTATGAACAGCCTTCCCCCTGAAGAGGAAGGATCAGCAGAGGCAACATGATAAACTGACTGCACCCCCTGTTGCCCATGCCCCTGTACTTTGAGGGAGTAAGCAGAGAAATCAGGAATAAAGGTAAGCCCAGGAAGAGGAGTGGGATAGGAGAAGGATACTTTAAGATTCAGTTTTTATTTTTCAGTGTCCTACGCTGATACAGTTCGTAATAAATCAAACTGATTTCCCCAAGTCAAGTGATTTGCCTGTCACAGTAATTGTTGAATGATCTCTCTCTGTCCTTATCTTAGTCCATGAGCCTTTGATTATATTTTCTCTCCCTCGTCTAGCTGAGGAGGAGAGTGACAGAGTAGTTTTGGTGGGCTTTGGTTGGTTCAGCCAGGGTCAATCCACCACGATGATAGACTGACTCAGTGTCTTAAAATATCCATAGGACCTGTATATTAGCCTTTATTTGCTTTGAATACTGCTGTTATAAGTCTGTGTTGCAAAAGTTACACACAGGGTTTAGACTATTACCACTTAACAGCACCACAGTGTATATTGTCATTTTGGGTGAGTGTTACCTTACCAGTAATATACTTTTGAATCTTATACAAATCTTAGATAAAATCTTTCATGTATTGGAATAAATTGCACCTTATTGATTAGAAGACAATAAAATTGCTATACTTTTAACTGTGAGCTGTGCCTCAACTGTTTGATGAGGAAGGGCAGAGCAAAGCCTTGAGTAATTCCAAAAACCAATACCTTAGTAAATTTGTTTTATTTCTTCTCTATTATTTTCTGGTTTTAAATGCTTATTTCTTGGTGTCTCAGAAGGCATCAAGTGCTCATCTGTGAAGGGAGGGAGTCTGTTAAGTACTTATTTATGAAGTTGTAGTAGTATTACTGTTGCAATACTATTTTTGTTTTATGGTGAGCATGTCATCAGCGGTGAAGATGGGAAGCAGGAGACAAACTAATACAACTTCTGGACAAATGTGTCTAAACGGTCATATGCATACAGAGCAGGAGGGAAGAGCTGGAAAGAAGCATCAACAAATCACTGCATTAACCCCTGGCTGCAATATCAGCTGTGCTTGCAACATCTCTCAACAAAGTTTATGCTTGCAAAGAGAATGCACTTTCAGGTTACTACCTGAACCCAGTGTTTGAAATGAGATGTCAGCACTCAGTTTGTTGAGACTCTCAGAAAAAAAATAAGTGTTTTTAATGAGGAAAACAAAGCAGCATGCAAAAGCAGAACAAAGCTGCGAGGCAGAGGGACAGATGTTTTGAATGTAAAATCTTCAGTGAAAATAGGTAAAATCAAGAAGCAGATATTTAAGGAAGTATTCAGTTCTATTCCAGAGAAAAAGAAACAAAAGGGAGAAAAGAACAAGCCTTGGGGGCAACTGTATACTGACAAGAACTCCCAAAGCACTTTGACAAAGAGAGGAGTGGATTAACTTTTGTTAAGGAACTGAGAACTTCAATATCTCTCTAATATCAGAGGCATTGTGTTTCCCTGATTTAAGGGAGCAGGTGAAGGGAAAGACATCAGATTACATTATCACAGAATAGCATATCTAAGAAAAGGATAATCCTGTTTGTCATCATCTTCAGTCACAATATTTTCAGCATATTTTCACAAACCTTTTCTTAACTTTGCACAAAGCTCAGATCTGCCCAGGCAGACTGGTCCTCACTCATTACCTCTTTCTTGAGGTTTTGTTCTTCTCTATGTCATGCTTTGTAGCATGTTCCCCCTCAGTATCCTAACTGAGCATTGTAGTCTTTATACACAGGATCAACACAGTATTTCAGGCAACCCAGCATATCAGTGCCTGGTGCCAGTGTAACAAGCTCTACATACACAAGACAGATATAATGATGATGTTTCAAAGGAGCCTGCAAGTCATTTGGAGGGAGAAAGATAATCAAAGTGTTTTGGTTTTGCTCTCCACATCTTAAGCACAAAGTGATTTGTGGTCTTAGGAAGTAACTAGTAAAATAGCTGATTGTCTTACAGTGGTAAGACAGATTGAGATAACAATAAATGCTAGGATAAGGAGCTAATTCCTCTTCTTTCATAAGCAATTTTTGAGGGAATAGGAGACTGAACTCCAAGCCTTTCCTCAAAGACATTGTTAGACAGTAATATTTCCCTCTAAATCTTCCCTGACAGAATATTAGTCAGGAAAGGGCATGAACAGACCTTTGTTTATGTAAAAAAACCCATTTCTCAGTTTGATGCAGCATAACACAGCATCCCAGGCTGTCAGAGACTTCTCTGAATATGTGAAACATGCAATGGGACATTTTAAATACATCTTGTAAACCTAGTCTTCTTATGATTTCTTTTACCCTTTGTTGGTCTTCTTGGACATCATATACATTCATCCCTAATTACATAATTTAGTTACACAGTTTGAGTTGAAATTACTTGCATCACGAGTTAGGCTACGTTAGAAGAATTTGACTCTACTGCAATTTGGCATATAGAAAACTGGAATTTCAACACTAGCAGGCTTAACACTTTACCACACACTCTTCTTTTTCTGAAGCAGTTTTTAAATTAAATACAGAAACCAGAATTTTATTCAGCACTTAATTTGTTTACTTTCAGTTTCCAGTTGCTAGATCTAGTCGCAGACTTGACTGTTACAGTCATTAGGAACAGAATGTAGTTTTCGTCTATGTAATTAGTTTGTCTCTAAATTCTAACTTCGTCCAGTTTTCATATTCTTTTTCTCTATTTTATTGTATTCTGTTATGGTATACCTTTCTACTCTCTCACTTTCTACTAGCCTCCTTACTCTTCACCTTTTAACCCAAAATAAACTGAAGAGAAGGAAATCTTTTGACTAGTGTCAAAATCTTTTTGACTAGTGGAAAGTGTTTCTTTCACTGATAAACGATATTCCAAATTCTTTTCCTATGAGTGTTCTGAGTCATAACATTCTTTCATTGACCTGTTATGTATGTCCTGTTATATATTTCTCAAGGACTAATTCATTGGCTGATCTCAACTACACTGATTATAATGCAGATATCAGCTGACATCAGACAAAGACCTTGAACTGAAGATATGTTAAAGAAATCCAGCATTCTTCTCAGAATCAATGAGTGAAAACCATCCCTGCTAAACTATGTCTGTTATTTGTGCTTTTATATTAATATCAAAATGAAAGTGCATTTTCATATATGAGCAATTTGTGGTCCACAGGAAGTAGGCAGCCAATCAGATGTTGATCTATAATCATGTGCATGTGATGGATTCAAGGAATGGCAACTCACCAGTTACAGAGCAGTGTGAAAACACAGTAATTTGAAAGATATCAGCCATAGGCAGGATCTTGCAGTTGTGATGTTCTTCTGGGTGGCCTGGTCCTGCCAGCCAATGGCAGGAATGGCTCTAAAGACACGAGGTATAGCAGTTTCTAAAATGGTGACACCCAGGTACAAAAACTTGGAGCCAAGTGACAGCTATAGGGGCAAAGCTTTCTCTGGAAGTCAGGGCTGTTGATCCTGTCATTTCCCTTCTGGGACCAAAGTGTCCCTCACACCACTCTCAGTACATCTAAATCATAAATCTGTGTCTTTTGTTACTCTCTTCCATCAGAAAATACATGACTGTACATCTCATGAGGTGCAAGTGTCCAAAGAATTCAAATCTACTAAATGTGCTGCTGAAGAAATAAATGTTTAGGCTTGCTGGCACTCACTTTTTTTCATTTTTCAAAAGGAAAAAAATCTCTGAACAGTTAAGGACATCCTTTTAAAACTCCTGCTGCTTGCTCAGTACAAAGAAATATGCTATCTATGATTCAAAATATAAACAAGACTCTAAATGCAAATAACAATAATTTATATTCTTTCTAGTTGAGTGTCATGATAATAAAGGACTGATCACTGAAAATTGTCGTACAGCTTTCTATGTCAGCTGGAAGGCTTTTGACAGCTTGCTTAAACTGCCTTTTGCAAAACATACCTTCCTTGAAAACATGTGAATTCTTTTTTCAGCACCCCAAAATACTTCTAACCCTCAAAAATAAATTTGGCTTTTGAATATGAAATAGAAAAGATAAAATAAAGAGAAGTCTTAGGTAACAGGAGATCATTGCATTCTCCTGGAAAGGTACAAACGTGAGGAGTTCTTCATATTAAGGATTTGCTATATCTGTCTCTGCAGGAAATTGAGAGATCACCTTCATTTTTTTTACTTTTTTTTTTACCACATATGTACAAAAAAAGGAAATTACATGAAAGCTCATGGTAAACATACAAACTGTAGTGTCTGACAGTTGTTGCTAACTTCAGGGTGCCTGCCTCTGGACACTCACAAAGGAGTTTGGAAAGATACAAGCTAGATCTCAGGAAAAGCACACCAGTATTGGCCCGGCTAGGGAGAAGGGACATGAAAGGTAAAGCTCACGTAGCAAAAGTGTTTCAGAGAAAAGTATTTTGTGTTTTTAGATTTTATCCAAGTAGAAGAAAGTGCCATGATTTTTTTTATATGAATTATAAAGAAATTGTGTTATTTAATAGTACTGGGGTATTAAAAAAGTTACCTGTAAACTTAATCCTTTAAAGAAGATACTTATTTACCAGAGAACAAAAGTTACAATTTGTACATAAAAATATAGTGTCCCATGTTTACTTATGCTGATCATTTAACTTATCTTATCATGGATTTTTTTTTTTTTGTAAACCACAATGATGCTCAATGGACTCTAGAAGAAAACTTAATTCCTCTCTTCAGTACCCACAGGTACTGAATTTGTTTTGATGTACTGGAACACTGAAGATTATGTGGCCTTTTCCTGTTTTTCTTGCTAGGACATTTGTTAACAATAGAACGTGAAGACTGACAGCAAGCCTACCAATGTAACAAAAATTTATCAATAAGAGACCTAGATACTGACTTGCTGGTGCTTCCTATTGATAGGGAAAATAAATCTTTTACATCAGATTTTCTTATAAACTGAGAGATCATCATAAGGACTGTATTTGGACTATATTTGGAAACCAGCCAAACCCTATGATAACTTGTGCTCTAGAATGAAAACATCATCTGAGCTTGCTTGCTAATAATGGGTATCATGAGGAAGAGAATCATGCAGATAAGTAGATTTAGTTTTCTTTATACCATTTCCATCCAGCAAACATGTCTTGGCAAAAGCGGGAACTTTGCTCATCTGCACTTTCTTATAGAGAACATATCAGCCCTGGGCTATGCACATCCTGCATATAGAACTAGAATACTCTGCTCGCATATCAAGCAACCCCAAGGTATAGCACATTAAGAAGAAGCTTTTTTTTTTTTCACTCCTAAGTGCTGTGATGGAACCACACACCTCTTGTTTTAAGAGAGTGAAGTGGTATCTGGATTTGAACACTCGTACTTTGCCTCTGAGTTATGGTCATATTTGTCAATTCTGCATCTTAAACCCTTTTGTGACTTACACTTAAAAGAAAGATAGAACATGCACCAGGAATCTCTTCCTTCAAAGCTAACAGTGCACATTGCAAGTGAGTTCAAGGAGAGAGTTTTGCTCTCAAGTTGCTCAAGGGCCAGAAATTCCACTGAGGTGCAATACAAACTCTTCCCCAGGGCAAAATGAGCAGGGAAAACTCGCCATGCAGCTGAGGAAAATCGTAGGAGTTGGGCACATTGCCTTGATGTGGCAGTTAAGTGGATAGGAAATGGTGCTGGATAAATTTCATTGTGACTCTCATAATCTTTGTTAAGATTACGTTTTTCATGACAGGAAAAGTGGCTGCTAAACATTACCCCCAATACAAGAAATACATGGACCTGTTGGAGTGAGTCAAGAGGAGGGCTACCAAGATGGTCAGAGGGCTGGAGTGCCTCTCCTGTGAGGACACACCGAGAGGGCTGGGCTTGTTCAGCCTGGAAAAGAGAAGGCTCTGCAGAGACCTTATAGAGGCCTTCTAGTATTTGAAGGATCCTGTAAGAAGGCTGGAGAGGGACTTTTTACAAGGGTGTGTAGTGATAGGATGAGAGGTAATGGGTGGAAGCTGGAAAAGCATAGGTTTAGACTAGATATAAGGAAGAAGTTCTCTACCCTGAGGGTGGTGAAACACTGGAACAGGTTGCCCAGGAAGGTTGTGGATGCTCCATCTCTGGATGTGTTTAAGGCCAGGCTGGATCGAGCATTGAGCAGCCTGATCTAGTGGGAGATGTTCCTGCCATGGCAGGAGGGTTGAAACTAGATGATTTTTGAGGTCCTCTCCAACATAAATCATTCTATGATTCTATGATGTGACTGCACTAGACAACACTGAGTGTAGAATGTGTGTGCCAGTGCAAGTGCAGAGATAAGCTGTATTGTCTGGGTTGGAGGACCTGCCAGCAGAAGACTAACATTTCAGTTGTTGTGAAGTGTGTTATCAGGATGTTATCTTAATTGTAAGAATCTCCTATGAAACATTTCAGTCACAATCTTGAAAGAGAGGTGAGTGCACATTTTCCTTTAAGGGCAATTTTAAGTCTGTAAAGTTCAAAACCTCAAAGTAGTGGTGTTTTAGCGGGCAGGAAATACCCTAGACGAGACCCAAACATGAAACTCTTATGCATGTTAGCCTTCCTTGGGCATAAGGAAATTGGTATTATTTTAAAGCATATGAGTTTGTGCATTTTTACTAGCATGTGCTTAGAATACCATTTAACACTTAGCAGCTACCACAGATACATTAAAGTTGCTTTAGAAATGTGCTGTCTAGTCATGATCAACGCTAAGGCTGATGCCTACACTGCAGCTTGACACTTGTAGATAAGCTATTAATTCAGATCACCCAGGCAGTACCACTGCAAGTGATTTCTGTATGAAGGACAGGATTAGAGATTCATAACATGAGTAGGTACTACATGACATGGCCCCTGACATAGTCTAGCATTGGTGCTTCCAAAGTTAACTGGTGCTTGTTTTAATTCCCGATTCCACGTTCAAGCCCTGCACTGAGCACTGACAGAAAAAAAATATTTTGCCTATTATCCATCTTCTGTACTGAATATTCCACCTTTAGTAGGTCACCTGAGATTGCCTCTTTCAGATGTGGATCTCACTTTTTCTCATGTTCTCTCTCTTCTCTTCCACTAACTTTGACAAATGTGGGGCTTAAAAATGGATAGTGCCCAAATTACATTGAAATAAATTATTCTCTTATTCTGTAAACAATCTGAATAGGATTCCATTCACTTTCAGAAATGGTAGGAGAAAAAACAATAGAATGTCATTAATCTTGATCGAAAAAGAAAGTTGCTGCTATGTGTGAGATAGTCTAGTCTCATCATTTCAGAAGGAGTGTGGTACAACGCTGGAAATGGTGGTGGTACGTAGAACAAAGTAGCCTTTCTGTCCTTGGGCGTTTATAAGACTTAGTGAGGCAAAGCTATGGCTAACCTGATTGTGTTGGTGATTGCTTTCTAGTGGAATATTAGACTGCAAAACCCCAGAGGAAGAAATAAGTTATCTTCTATTACATCTGTTTTCATATTTAAGCTTAGAGACGTCTATTGAAATCTACCCATAGGGCATAGTTAGAGCAACACTGTGAAAATAGAATACGTTGTTAAATGAAGAGCAAAATGGAGTAATGAATACTTTCCAAGGACAAACAATGCCTGTTACTTTGCATTTTTCAATTTGCGACCACATACGGTGCCCAGGAAAGGTGATGAGATAAGGAATGCTGATCTCTGTACTGAATGTAAACTGACAGCTGAGTAGCAAAATGATGTAAAAATGTTTTTCTGGATGTAGTGATTACGTATTCTTAAGATCTGAAGTGGGAAGAAAAGAAAGAAAAAAAATTTAGAAACTTTTCTCCTGGAACTCCACATGCTGCAGCTACAGCTTATTCATGAGTCTCCAAGCCTGACAATCTGAAAATCTGAGTCAAAATGCCAAAGACATTAAAATGAGTGAGTCACAGGCTGGTATTCACTGCACTGAAGACATGGCTTTGCTTGTAGAAAGAAAATAAGAGCCAGGATGGGTAGTTGCGAGGGACGTTTTTACTGAATTTCACTGACTCTCTAGACAAGTTCTGTCCAACATTTGTCCTTTCTTACGAGGTGTCTTAAACTCCAGAAGCCTTAAGCCACCACATGTGCAATGACATTTGGAACACAGGGCTAGGTGAGATTTATTCTTTTTCTTTAAGGAAACAAATTCAAGTCAGAGTCAAAGAGAGGAGCAGAGAGAAATTTTTCACTCTGAATTCGTCATGAAATCCTTCACATTATACAGGACTGGAAATCTTGTCACAGTTGAAAAAGGTTTCACTTCCAGCAGCAGATCGAAATGATGACTTCAGTGATAGTTTATCACCTCCCTAAGCACTTGCATCAGTATCTTTGTTTAGACAGTGAAAAATCAAGAATCTTTCAGATGAATTTTAAAACCAAGGTTTTTTATGGAATTCAAAGTAAGTATTTATTAGCAGTTTTGGTTAGTGTATAAGAAAAGTATTATTATGTGAACACAACATTAGGCATGCTGAAGTTGTTACTGTGTAAATCCTGACTCCAAATGTGGCATTAATATAGATTTTCACATTTAAGTAGGGTGTGGAAATGGTATTTCGCAGAAGAATCAGACTCAACTGTGCTGTAAAGTTTTATGAGCTGCTTTGGATGACAGAAATTAAAAATAACAGAAAAAAATCCCAGATAAAGCAAATCTAATTAACTTCTATTTCTTCCCTTTCCACACAATTAAATATTTATTACCACAATAGTAGAAATTTAGATTAAATATTGAAAACTACAAGGGCGATCATCACAATGTGTTTTAGTCTGCTGTTAGCAGATACTTTTTTTCCTGTTGTAGGCATTTTCTGTAGAATGTTTTTCTTCGTGCCAAAGAGTATTATAGTCCTAGCTTAATATTTGTACTAATGTATTCTGAATGCATTTTTAGTTTCATTTTCATGGCAAATTACTTATGTTTTTTCATGCTTATCTGAACAGACATTTGAGCAGTTGTAATTCACTTCTCGTTTTTCAAACTTGATATTTTTATTGTCAAGACAATTAGCAATTAATGAAGTGGGAATTTGATCCACTAAAGATCAGAGCTGATTTCTTTTTAACAAATTTATAAGACTCTAGACATTTAGCTCACTGGCCTTTTTATTGATAAATATCTTGCTATACTGAACGACAAATCACAAATTGCTCATTGCTGAGAAAATTACTCAGTTCCCAAGTACTTCACCTGACAAAGTGCTGAAATGCACCTGTGCTGACATAAAGATTCCTATTACCTGCAAATAATACAATGTTAATTCTCAGGTCTAAAAGTTAGTTTTAGACAGGGAGGAATGATAAAATTTTCTTGTTATTTTAAAGAGTGGCTTGTACTTGCACATAAATATCTAGGATATTGATCTGCACAACTCAAAGTAGTGTAGAAATATGTAATATAAAACTTCCTACACAAAAGCAGTTTATCATGTTAAAGAGCAGTTATAGCTGATGAATGAGAAGACAAATCAGGATGGGTAGGCAGAAGCAGAAGACATCCTGTGGAAACAAATAGGAAAGATTAGATATTAGTTTTGCCAGGTAGCCAAAGTAATGCTGCTCTATTTCTGGTTTTGGTTTTCTGAGAAGAAAAATGTGTAATTGCTTCCCAAAGGCCACATGTAACAGCATGTACGAGATACATTGCTACTGTGCCTGTCCTATACAATTGACCTATTCACATGCTGTCGATGCAATGTGTCCGTAGCATTACTGCAGAGTTGTAAACACATCATGTAATACACATCACAGCAGCAGGTCTAAAGCAAAATTCTGCATTTTCTGTATCAGTGCTGCAGAGTTCATCTGTACATGTACAGAAACTGTGACTTCTAGGCAAAATGAAATTTCAGTCAAATGGCCACACCAAGACTCTCTTAGCTCGGTCGTTTAGAGCGTGGTGCTGACAACACCAAGGTTATGGGTTCGATCTCCATTCAGTCCCCATGTGTTGCCTGATCTAGTCGAGAGGTGGCATCCCTGGCCATGACAGGGAGGTCGGATTAAATGATCTCTAAGGTCCCTTCCAGCCTAGGCCATTCTGTGATTCTGTGCATGCAGTTTCTTCTATGAAAAAAAATACATGGTTGGAAAAGTGTTCATGTACATGAAAACTTTGATAAACAATTTCTCTGAAGAAGAGAGACAAAGTTTGACCAGATTTTCAGTTTTTTGTCTACTGGATTGCAGTGGCAAGTGAGGTCTTTCAACTCTTTGGATCCTCATTATGCTACAAATAAAAGGTCTGTGTTTCTTCCAAGAGAAGGTTACTCTTTCAAAAATAGTAACATTTTAATGTCATATCTCTTAGGTTAATTTTTTCTCATGAGCTTTCACTTCGAATGTTTATAATTAAAATAAATTTCAGTGGAAGTTTGCCCAATGCAGGAACTATGCAACAAGGATTATATGTAGCTTGTAGAAAATATGTTATTATTAGATTCTTAGAATTCAACTTTGGGAGAGGGTGACATAGATAAGAGCTTGCAACAGAAATTGTAAAGACAAAACTGCAGGAATGTTTAGACTTTTTTGGATACATCAATAGACATCTACAACTGCTTGTAAGAGAAAGAGAATTACTTATGAAGAAATAATCAATTACTCTCAGCAGTAGAAATCTATTATTTAGCAGCATGACACCTTTCTTAAAATACACTGCCATGTTTACTTAGCCACTATAAGACAGTTAAACAGAAATCTTACATTTTTACACTCTCACTCCTGCCCCAGCATTTTCTTGGTAGGTAATATTCTTCAGTAACAACGTTCTTGTAGGAATTCTTTCAGTACTGGAAGTCCAACAGATGTAAATGCAAGACTGGGCTTTACCAGCAAGTTAGAAAGGACAGAGAAGGACCTCCTCTTATTAGAGTTAACAGGGTATCAGAGCAAAGATTTTAGGTAGAGATATCCCTAGTTGTGTCTCCTAGAGCCTTCCAGGAGTGTAAAACTCAGAAAGATAGTATAAAGCCATGTACATTCTCTTACTATGTTACACGGAATTTCCTTGTTCACAGCTTCTGTGTACAGTGTTTATGGCTCCAGTTTATTTTTTGTTTCCTTAATCTAATAATAAGTATTATAATATATATTTGCTTTTATCTTTTTTTTTTTCCTAAAATATGCTTAAGTAGCTTTCTGTTTTGCTTATCTGTTTTTTTGTTTAACAATTCAGTGCAAGGCTCATTTCCTGTGTCTGAGGAGAGGTTTGGGTAAGCAACAACAACAGGAGCATTGTTGGGACCAGCTAGAGCATTCCTTGTTCCAAAAAGTCTATGCAAAAAAAGCATGATATCAAACACTAAGGTT